>NC_088417.1:100438049-100545549 GCF_034236695.1 Oncorhynchus nerka | reverse complement strand
AGGAAGACATGTACACAGGGAGACAGGTAGACAGGTACACAGGGAGACAGGTACACAGGTACACATGGAGACAGGGAGACAGGTACACAGGGATACAGGGAGACATGTACTCAGGGAGACAGGTACACAGGGAGACAGGTACACAGGGAGACAGGTACACAGGGAGACAGTTACACAGGGAGACAGTTACACAGGGAGACATGTACACAGGGAGACAGGTACACAGGGAGACAGGTACACAGGGAGACAGGTACACAGGGAGACAGGGAGACAGGTACACAGGGAGACAGGTACACAGGGAGACATGTACACAGGGAGATATGTACACAGGGAGACAGGTAGATAGGTAGACAGGGAGACAGGTACACAGGGAGACAGGAAGACAGGTACACAGGGAGACAGGTACACAGGGAGACAGGAAGACAGGTACACAGGGAGACAGGTACACAGGGAGACAGGTACACAGGGAGACAGGTACACAGGGAGACATGTACACAGGGAGACAGGTACACAGGGAGACAGGTACACAGGGAGACAGGGAGACAGGGAGACAGGTACACAGGGAGACAGGTACACAGGGAGACATGTACACAGGGAGTACACAGGGAGACAGACAGGGAGACAGGTACACAGGGAGGGAGACAGGTACACAGGAGACAGGTACACAGGAGACAGGTACACAGGGAGACAGGGAGACAGGTACACAGGTACACAGGGAGACAGGTACACAGGAGACATGACAGGGAGACAGGAGACATGTACACAGGAGAGACAGGGAGACAGGTACACAGGGAGACAGGGAGACAGGTACACAGGGAGACATGTACACAGGGAGACAGGGAGACAGGTACACAGGGATACAGGGATACAGGGAGACATGTACTCATGGAGACAGGTACACAGGGAGACAGGTACACAGGGAGACAGGTACACAGGGAGACAGGTACACAGGGAGACAGTTACACAGGGAGACATGTACACAGGAGACAGGACAGGAGACATGTACACAGGGAGACACACAGGAGATATGACAGGAGGTACACAGGGAGACAGGTACACAGGGAGACAGGGAGACAGGTACACAGGGAGACAGGTACACAGGGAGACATGTACACAGGGAGATATGTACACAGGGAGACAGGGAGACAGGAAGACAGGTACACAGGGAGACAGGTACACAGGGAGACAGGAAGACAGGTACACAGGGAGACAGGTACACAGGGAGACAGGTACACAGGAGACACAGGAGACAGGAAGACACATGGAGACAGGAAGACAGGTACACAGGGATACAGGGAGACATGTACACAGGAGACAGACACAGGAGACATGTACACAGGAGACAGTACACAGGGAGGTACACAGGGAGACAGAAGACAGGTACACAGGGAGACAGGAAGACAGGTACACAGGGAGACAGGTACACAGGGAGACAGGTACACAGGGAGACAGGTACACAGGGAGACAGGAGACAGGTACACAGGGAGACAGGAAGACATGTACACAGGGAGACAGGTAGACAGGTACACATGGAGACAGGAAGACATGTACACAGGGAGACAGGTAGACAGGTACACAGGGAGACAGGTACACAGGTACACATGGAGACAGGGAGACAGGGAAGGGACAGGAGTACACAGGGAGACAGGTACACAGGGAGACAGGTACACAGGGAGACAGTTACACAGGGAGACACACAGGGAGACAGGAGGGAGACAGGTACACAGGGAGACAGGTACACAGGAGACAGGACAGAGACAGAGACAGGTACACAGGGAGACAGGTACAGGGAGACAGGACAGGAAGAGGGAGGTACACAGGGAGACAGGTAGACAGGGAGACAGGTACACAGGGAGACAGGGAGACAGGTACACAGGGAGACAGGAAGACAGGTACACAGGGAGACAGGTACATACACAGGGAGACAAATATTTTTTTTATCCAACCCATAACCCCCCTATTTTAAATGTAATGGAGGTTCATATGACATGGGTTTGTTTGTTAATTAGTTATAAGGCCTGTCACTGCTAACGTGCCCCTCCTGGCATGTCGTTCCTGACTGACCCTCATATTGGATTCTAGCTAAACAAATGTCTGCAGGTAGCAGTCACTGACCAAACACGCCTCAATAAATAACATCTTTGGCCTCATGTGGTACTCATGTTTTCCAATATTTCATCAGTAAAAAATATTGTAATTTAATTTATTTTTTAAATTACGAAAATCTTGTGTTTCCACATCAAACAGGTTTGTTATACTTCAGTCTTCTGTGACGTACCAGCCAATCGTTTGGACACACCTACCCATTCAAGGGTTTTTCTTTATTTTTACTATTTTCTACAGTGTAGAAATAATAGAGAAGACATCAAAACTATGAAATAACACAAATGGAATCATGTAGTAACCAAAAAAATGTTAAACAAGTGAAAATCTATTTTTAGATATGAGATTCTTCAAAGTGGCCACCCTGTGACTTGATGACAGCTTTGCACACTCTTGGCATTCTCTCAACCAGCTTCATTAGGAATGCTTTTCCAACCGTCTTGAAGGAGTTCCCACATATGCTGAGCGTTTGTTAGCTGCATCACTCTCCTTCTTGCTCAAATAGCAATTACACAGCCTGGAGGTGTGTTTTGGGTCATTGTCCTGCTGAAAAACAAATGATAGTCCCACTAAGCGCACACCAGATGGGATGGCGTATCGCTGCAGAATGCTGTGGTAGCCATGCTGGTTAAGTGTGCCTTGAATTATAAATAAATCACAGACAGTGTCACCAGCAAAGCACCATCACACCTCCTCCCCCATGCTTCACGGTGGGAACCACAAATGCAGTCTCACAAAGACACGGCAGTTAGGACCAAAAATATCACATTTAGACAGATTTCCACCGGTCTAATGTCCATTGCTCGTGTTTCTTGGCCCAAGCAAGTCTCTTCTTATTATTGGTGTCCTTTAATAGTGGTTTCTTTGAAGCAATACATCCATGAAGGCCTGATTCAAATCAAGTCAAATGTATTTATAAAGCCCTTCTTACATCAGCTGATATCTCAAAGTGCTGTACAGAAACCCAGCCTAAAAAACCCAAACAGCAAGCAATGCAGGTGTAGAAGCACGGTGGCTAGGAAAAACTCCCTAAAAAGGCCAGAACCTAGGAAGAAACCTAGAGAGGAACCAGGCTATGAGGTGTGGGCCAGTCCTCTTCCTGCTGTGCTAGGTGGAGATTATAACAGAACATGGCCAAGATGTTCAAATGTTGATAGATGACCAGCATGGTCAAATAATAATAATCACAGTGGTTGTAGAGAGTGCAACAGGTCAGCACCTCAGGAGTAAATTTCAGCTGGCTTTTCTTTAGCGATCATTCAGAGTATCTCTACCGCTCCTGCTGTCTCTAGAGAGTTGAAAACAGCACGTCTGGTGAACAGGTATAGGTATAGGATTCCATATCCGCAGGCAGAACAGTTGAAACTGGAGCAGCAGAACGACCAGGTGGACTGGGGACAGCAAAGAGTCATCAGGCTAGGTAGTCCTGAGGCATGGTCCTAGGGCTCAGGTCCTCCGAGAGAGAGAAAGAAAGAATTAGAGAGGGCACACTTAAATTCACACAGGACACAGGATAAGACAGGAGAAATACTCCAGATATAACAGACTGACCCTAGCCCCCAGACACATAAACTACTGCAGCATAAATACTGGAGGATGAGACAGGAGGGCTCGGGAGGCACTGTGGCCCGTCTGACGATAACCCCGGACAGGGCCAAACAGGAAGGATATAACCCCACCCACTTTGCCAAAGCACAGCCCCCACACCACAAGAGGGATATCTTCAACCACCAATTTACCATCCTGAGACAAGGCCGAGTTTTGCCCACAAAGATCTCCGCCACGGCACAACCCAAGGGGGCGCCAACCCAGACAGGAAGACAACGTCAGTGACTCAACCCACTCAAGTGACGCACCCCTCCTAGGGACGGCATGGAAGAGCACCAGTAAGCCAGTGACTCAGCCCCTGTACTAGGGTTAGAGGCAGATAATCATAGTGGAGAGAGGGGAACTGGCCAGGCAGAGACAGCAAGGGCGGTTCGTTGCTCCAGTGCCTTTCCGTTCACCTTCACACCTTCACACTCCTGGGCCAGACTACACTCAATCATTTGACCTACTGAAGAGATGAGTCTTCAGTAAAGACTTAAAGGTTGAGACCGAGTCTGCGTCTCTCACATGTGTAGGCAGACCATTCCAAATGGAGCTCTATAGGAGAAAGCCCTGCCTCCAGCTATTTGCTTAGAAATTCAAGTGACAGTTAAGAAGCCTGGGTCTTGTGACTGTAGCGTAGCGTAGCGTACGTGTAGGTATGTATGGCAGGAACAAATCAGAGAGATAGGTAGGAGCAAGACCATATAATGCTTTGTAGGTTAGCAGTAAAACCTTGAAATCTGCCCTTGCCTTAACAGGAAGCCAGTGTAGGGAGGCTAGCACTGGAGTAATATGATACATTTTTTTTGGTTCTTGTCAAGATTCTAGCAGCCGTATTTAGCACTAACTGAAGTTTATTTAGTGCTTTATCCGGGTAGCTGGAAAGTAGAGCATTGCACTAGTCTAACCTAGAAGTAACAAAAGCATGGATACATTTTTCTGCATCATTTTTGGACAGAAAGTTTCAGATTTTTGCAATGTTACGTAGATGGAAAAAAGCTGTCCTTGAAACAGTCTTGATATGTTCTTCAAAAGAGAGATCGGGGTCCAGAGTAATGCCGA
The DNA here is from genome assembly GCF_034236695.1 of Oncorhynchus nerka. NCBI lineage: Eukaryota > Metazoa > Chordata > Actinopteri > Salmoniformes > Salmonidae > Oncorhynchus > Oncorhynchus nerka. Next base: position 100,540,794 of record NC_088417.1, on the reverse strand, counting down.
GGTCCTTCACAGTTTTATTTGAGACAACTGTACAACCATCAAGATTAATTGTCAGATTCAACAGAAGATCTCTTTGTTTCTTGGACCCTAGAACAAGCATCTCTGTTTTGTCCGAGTTTAAAAGTAGAACGTTTGCAGCGATCCACTTCCTTATGTCTGAAACACAGGCTTCTAGCGAGGACAATTTTGGGGCTTCACCATGTTTCATCAAAATGTACAGCTGTGTGTCATCCGCATAGCAGTGAAAGTTTACATTATGTTTCTGAATGACATCACCAAGAGGTAAAATATATAGTGAAGACAATAGTGGTCCTAAAACAGAACCTTGACGAACACCGATATTTACAGTTGATTTGTCAAAGGACAAACCATTCACAGAGACAAACTGATATCTTTCCGACAGATAAGATAAGATGACAAAGGCCAGAACTTGCCCGTATAGACCAATTTGGGTTTCCAATCTCTCCAAAAGAATGTGGTGATTGATGGTATCAGAAGCAGCACTAAGGCCTAGGAGCATGAGGACAGATGCAGAGCCTCGGTCTGACGCCATTATTATCTCTGGTGGGACGGTAAACATCCAGTGAAAATGCAGTGTTTCAAATAAATTACTATAAAAATTAAACTTTCACGAAACCACACCAAATCCAGCCAACGTGTCAGATTTCAAAAAGGCTTTACGGCAAAAGCAAACGATGCTATTTTCTGAGGACAGCACCAAAACACACAAACAAACACAGACCATCATATTTCAACCCGCAACACTTAACGCTGACATAATGATATCATTCATTACCTTTGAAGAGCTTCTTCTGTTGGCACTCCAATATGTCCCATAAACATCACAAATGGTCCTTTTGTTCGATTAATTCCGTCGATATATATCCAAAATGTCAATTTATTTGGTGCGTTTCATCCAGAAAAACACTGGTTCCAACTTGCGCAACGTGACTACAAAAAATATAAAAAGTTACATGTAATCTTTGTCCAAACAACTTTTCTAATATAAACTTTAGGTAATTTTTTTAATGTAAATAATAATCACTAATAATTTAAGACAAATAGTTTAAACTGTGTTCAATACCGGAGGAAAACAAAGTGTAGCTTTTCAGAACAAACAGTTCTTCTCTTTACTCTTTACTTCTCTGTACTTCTTCATTTCTCAAAGGAATAACCTCAACCAATTTCTAAAGACTGTTGACATCCAGTGGAAACGATAGGAACTGCAAGAAGATTTCCCATAGAAATCTAGATTCCCAATGAAAACTCATTGAAAAAACTCAACAACAACAAAAATTCTGAATGATTTGTCCTCTGGGTTTCGCCAAATAAGTTCTGTTATACTCACAGACATAATTCAACCAGTTTTAGAAACTAGTTTTTTATATAGTTTTTCATATTTTCTGGGCTTTTTCAAGAGAGGCTTTATTACTGCCACTTTTAGTAAGTTTGGTACACATCCGGTGGATAGAGAGACGTTTATTATGTTCAACATAGGAGGGCCAAGCACAGGAAGCAGCTCTTTCAGTAGTTTAGTTGGAATAGGGTCCAGTATGCAGCTTGAAGGTTTAGAGGCCATGATTATTTTCATCATTGTATCAAGAGATATAGTACTAACACACTTGAGTGTCTCTCTTGATCCTAGGTCCTGGCAGAGTTGTGCAGACTCAGTACAACTGAGCATTGGAGGAATATACAGATTTAAAGAGGAGTCCGTAATTTGCTTTCTAATGATCATGATCTTTTCCTCAAAGAAGTTCATGAATTTATCACTGCTGAAGTGAAAGCCATCCTCTCTTGGGGAATGCTGCTTTTTAGTTAGCGTTGCGACAGTATCAAAAATAAATGTAGGATTGTTCTTATTTTCCTCAATTAAGTTGGAAAAATAGGATGATCGAGCAGCAGTAAGGGCTCTTCGGTACTGCACGGTACCGTCTTTCCAAGCTAGTCGGAAGACTTCCAGTTTGGTTTGGCACCATTTCCGTTCCAATTATCTGGAAGCTTGCTTCAGAGCTCAGGTATTTTCTGTGTACCAGGGAGGTAGTTTCTTATAACAAATGTTTTTAGTATTAGGGGTGCGACTGCATCTAGGGTATTGCACAAGGTTAAATTGAGTTCCTCGGTTAGGTGGTTAACTGATTTTTTACTCTGACGTTCTTGGCTAGCCAGAGGGAGTCTGGAAGGGCATATAGGAATCTTTGGGTTGTCCGATAATTTACAGCACAACTTTTGATGATCCTTGATTGGGGTCTGAGCAGATTATTTGTTGCGATTGCAAACGTAATAAAATGGTGGTCCGATAGTCCAGGATTATGAGGAAAAACATTAAGATCCACAATATTTATTCCACGGGACAAAAAACTAGGTCCAGAGTATGACTGTAACAGTGAGTAGGTCCAGAGACATGTTGGACAAAACCCACTGAGTCAATGATGGCTCCGAAAGCCTTTTGGAGTGGGTCTGGGGACTTTTCCATGTGAATATTAAAGTCACCAAAGATTAGAATATTATCTACTATGACTACAAGGTCCGATAGGAATTCAGGGAACTCAGTGAGGAACGCTGTATATGGCCTCCTCTGAACAGTTGATGTTGAGATGTCTGTTACTTGAACTCTGTCAACCATTTATTTTGGCTGCAATTTCTGAGGCTGGTAAATCTAATGAACTTATCCTCTGCAGCAGAGGTAACTCTGGGTCTTCCTTTCCTGTGGCAGTCATCATGAGAGACAGGTAACTCTAATGAACTTGTCCTCTGCAGCAGAGGTAACTCTGGGTCTTCCTTTCCTGTGGCGGTCATCATGAGAGCCAGTTTCATCAGAGCACTCGATGGTTTTTTGCAACTGCACTTGAAGAAACTTTCAAAAGTTCTTGAAATGTTACGCATTGACTGACTTTCATGCCTTAAAGTAATGATGGACTGTCGTTTCTCTTTGCTTATTTGAGCTGTTCTTGATATAAAATGGACGTGGTATTTTACCAAATAGGGCTATCTTCTGTATACCCCCTTCCTTGTCACAACACAACTGATTGGCTCAAACGCATTAAGAAGGAAATAAATTACACAAAATAACTTTTAACAAGGCACACCTGTTAAAATGCATTCCAGGTGACTACCTGATGAAGCTGGTTGAGAGAATGCCAAGAGTGTTGCAAAGCTGTCATCAAGACAAAGGGAGGCTACTTTGAAGAATCTCAACTCTAAAATATATTTAGATTAGTTTAACACTGTTTTGGTTACTACATGATTCCGTGTTATTGATTCCGTGTTATTGATTCCGTGTTATTGATTCCGTGTTATTGATTCCGTGTTATTGATTCCGTGTTATTGATTCCGTGTTATTGATTCCGTGTTATTTCATAGTTTTAATGTCTTCACTATTATTCTACAATGTAGAAATGTGTAAAAATAAAGAAAAACCCTTGAATTAGTAGGTGTGTCCAAACTTTTGACTGTGATGTACATAAAGTGTAATATTGGGATGTAAACTCAAAATGTAATACATGTCAACTCTATACATCTGACATGGGTTCTGAACAGTCTAGGGAGGACCAGACCCTCCAGGGATGAAGAAGGTTTAAACTGGGTTCTGTACAGTCTAGGGAGGACCAGACCCTCCAGGGATGAAGAAGGTTTAAACTGGGTTCTGTACAGTCTAGGGAGGACCAGACCCTCCAGGGATGAAGAAGGTTTAAACTGGGTTCTGTACAGTCTAGGGAGGACCAGACCCTCCAGGGATGAAGAAGGTTTAAACTGGGTTCTGTACAGTCTAGGGAGGACCAGACGTTTCAGGAATGAAGAAGGTTTAAACTGGGTTCTGTACAGTCTAGGGAGGACCAGACCCTCCAGGGATGAAGAAGGTTTAAACTGGGTTCTGTACAGTCTAGGGAGGACCAGACCCTTCAGGGATGAAGAAGGTTTAAACTGGGTTCTGTACAGTCTAGGGAGGACCAGACCCTCCAGGGATGAAGAAGGTTTAAACTGGGTTCTGTACAGTCTAGGGAGGACCAGACCCTTCAGGGATGAAGAAGGTTTAAACTGGGTTCTGTACAGTCTAGGGAGGACCAGACCCTCCAGGGATGAAGAAGGTTTAAACTGGGTTCTGTACAGTCTAGGGAGGACCAGACCCTTCAGGGATGAAGAAGGTTTAAACTGGGTTCTGTACAGTCTAGGGAGGACCAGACCCTTCAGGGATGAAGAAGGTTTAAACTGGGTTCTGTACAGTCTAGGGAGGACCAGACCCTTCAGGGATGAAGAAGGTTTAAACTGGGTTCTGTACAGTCTACGGAGGACCAGACGTTTCAGGGATGAAGAAGGTTTGAACTGGGTTCTGTACAGTCTAGGGAGGACCAGATGTTTCAGAGATATGGTTTCACTACAAGGCTCTATCTGCTACTGAAGGCTTCTTAGGGCCTCACAGTACGTCTACGTTCCAAAGCACACCCTATTCCCTACGTAGTGCCCTGGCCCCTGGTCAAGGTTAGTGTACTAATGAAGGACTAGGGAGCCATTTATCTCCGCTGGGTGATGGTGGTGAAAGGAGGGCTAACACTGGACGGTTTCTCTTTTTATCCAATGAGAACACAGTTAGCAGTGCTCTCCCCCCCCCCCCTCCCCTCTCTCCTCCTCTCTCTACAGTACTCTGCAGCTCTCCTCTCTCCCCCTCCCTCCCCTCTCTCCCCCTCTCTCTACAGTCCTCTGCAGCTCTCCCTCTCCCCCTCCCTCTCCCCTCCTTTCTCTACAGTACTCTGCAGCTCTCCTCTCTCCCCCTCCCCCCCTCTCTCCTCCTTTCTCTACAGTACTCTGCAGCTCTCCTCTCTCCCCCTCCCTCCCCTCTCTCCTCCTTTCTCTACAGTACTCTGCAGCTCTCCTCTCTCCCCCTCCCTCCCTCTCTCCCCCTCTCTCTACAGTATTCTGCAGCTCTCCCTCTCCCCCTCCCTCCCCTCTCTCCTCCTTTCTCTACAGTACTCTGCAGCTCTCCTCTCTCCCCCTCCCTCCCCTCTCTCCCCCTCTCTCTACAGTCCTCTGCAGCTCTCCTCTCTCCTCCTCCCTCCTCTTCTCTCCACTACTCCCTGTTGATCTCTTTGTCCTTGACCATGCATGGTGCTGGCCATGCATCATATGCTGAACAAGGTAAATGTCACGGGAAGCCGCTGGCCTCAGTGATTTTACAAGGTGGAGGTGATCATTATGGCAGGATGTCCCTCTGGACACCACGTCTAGGCTTCTCTCTTTACCTCTCTGTTCCTCTCGCTCTTCCTCTCCCTCTTCCTCTCCCTCTCTCTCCCATCACCACCCCCACCCTCTCCCTCTCTCTCCCATCACCACCCCCACCCTCTCCCTCTCTCCCATCACCACCCCCACCCCCCCTCCCTCCCATCCCTCTCCCTCTCTCTCCCATCACCACCCCCACCCCTCCCTCCCCGCCCTCCCTCCACCCCCCCCTACCTCCCTCCCAGCCAGGGCAGAGTAGAGGGAGAGGAAGAGGGAGAGGAGAGATGACGAGGCAACTGAGAGGAGGAGAGAGGAGGCAGAGGAGAGGAGAACTCGACTTGTATCTTATTGGTTTATTCATTTGACGTAGAGACTCCGCTGTCCTCTAGTTCATTTGCATGCAGACATATTATTCAACAGGATGAATAAAGTCCTATACCCGTCTGTCACACCCTGAACATAGAAGCATGAACATAGAATGCCCACACTAGTCACACCCTGGCCTTAGAGAGCTTTTTATTCTCTATTTTGGTTAGGCCAGGGTGTGACTAGGGTGGGCATTATATGTTCATGCTTCTATGTTTTCTATTTCTTTGTGTTTGGCCAGGTATGGTTCTCATTCAGGGACAGCTGTCTGTCGTTGTCTCTGATTGGGAATCATACTTAGGTCTCTTTTGTCCCTCCTTCAGTGTGGGATCTTGTTCTTTCGGTTGGGTGCAGGTAGTTTGCACAACAAAACTGTTCGGTAGTTGTATTCTTTATTGTTTTAGTTTTTTCTAAAAAGTTTCACTTCATTATTAAATGATGTGGAACTCAAAGAATGCTGCGCCTTGGTCTCATCCCTCCGACGACACCCGTTACACACGGTTGGTTGTTGGATTGTTTATTGCTTTTCTCCTGTCTCCACCCCCAGCCTCTCCCTCTCTCCTGTCTCCACCCTCTCCCTCTCTCCTGTCTCCACCCCCACTCTCTCCCTCTCTCCCTCTCTCCTGTCTCCACCCTCTCCCTCTCTCCTGTCTCCACCCTCTCCCTCTCTCCTGTCTCCACCCTCTCTCTCCAGTCTCCAGCCCCACTCTCTCCCTCTCTCCTGTCTCCACCCTCTCCCTCTCTGCTGTCTCCACCCTCTCCCTCTCTCCTGTCTCCACCCCAACTCTCTCCCTCTCTCCTGTCTCCAGCCCCACTCTCTCCCTCTCTCCTGTCTCCACCCTCTCCCTCTCTCCTGTCTCCCCCTCACCCTCTCTCCTGTCTCCCCCTCGCCCTCTCTCCTGTCTCCACCCTCACCCTCTCTCCTGTCTCCCCCTCTCCCTCTCTCCTGTCTCCAGCCCCACCCTCTCCCTCTCTCCTGTCTCCACCCCAACATCTCCCTCTCCCTCTCCCAACATCTCCACCCCCACCCTCTCCCTCTCTCCTGTCTCCACCCCCTCTCCCTATCTCCTGTCTCCACCCCACCCTCTCCCTCTCTCCTGTCTCCATCCCCCTCTCCCTCTCTCTTGTCTCCACCCCCACCCTCTCCCTCTCTCCTGTCTCCACCCCACTCTCTCCATCTCTCCTGTCTCCTGTCTCCCCCTCTCCCTCTCTCCTGTCTCCAGCCCCACTCTCTCCCTCTCTCTTGTCTCCACCCCCACCCTCTCCCTCTCTCCTGTCTCCACCCCACTCTCTCCCTCTCTCCTGTCTCCACCCCCTCTCACTCTCTCCTGTCTCCACCCCACTCTCTCCCTCTCTCCTGTCTCCACCCTCTCTCCTGTCTCCACCCTCTCCCTCTCTCCTGTCTCCTCCCTCTCTCCTGTCTCCACCCCACTCTCTCCCTCTCTCCTGTCTCCTGTCTCCACCCTCTCCCTCTCTCCTGTCTCCATCCCCACCCTCTCCCTCTCTCTTGTCTCCACCCCCACCCTCTCCCTCTCTCCTGTCTCCACCCCACTCTCTCCCTCTCTCCTGTCTCCACCCCCACTCTCCCCCTCTCTCCTGTCTCCAGCCCTGAGAGAAGGTTTATCCAGTGATGATCGCTTGACATTTAATTTTTTTTTGGCTGTACTTTTTTACAGGAATGTTTTCAGGTATATAATACGATCCAGTGGAGGTTATGAGGTCAATGTGATCCCTCTACGGCTTTAAGTTAACTTGTTTTTCTCCGGGAGGGTAACATTCCTGTAGTGTTCGTTAATCTGTCAACACGCTGGCTCTGTCAACACCCTGTCTCTGTCAACACCCTGTCTCTGTCAACACCCTGTCTCTGTCAACACCCTGGCTCTGTCAACACCCGGGCTCTGTCAACACCCTGGCTCTGTCAACACCCTGTCTCTGTCAACACCCTGTCTCTGTCAACACCCTGTCTCTGTCAACACCCTGTCTCTGTCAACACCCTGGCTCTGTCAACACCCTGTCTCTGTCAACACCCTGTATCTGTCAACACCCTGGCTCTGTCAACACCCTGGCTCTGTCAACACCCTGTCTCTGTCAACACCCGGGCTCTGTCAACACCCTGGCTCTGTCTACACCCTGGCTCTGTCAACACCCGGGCTCTGTCAACACCCTGGCTCTGTCAACACCCGGGCTCTGTCAACACCCTGTCTCTGTCAACACCCTGGCTCTGTCAACACCCTGTCTCTGTCAACACCCTGGCTCTGTCAACACCCTGGCTCTGTCAACACCCTGGCTCTGTCAACACCCTGTCTCTGTCAACACCCTGGCTCTGTCACGCCCTGGCTCTGTCACGCCCTGGCTCTGTCAACACCCTGGCTCTGTCAACACCCTGGCTCTGTCACGCCCTGACCGTAGAGGGCTTTACATGTCTTTATTTTGGTTTGGTCCGGGTGTGATTTGGGGTGGGCATTCTATATCCCCTTTTCTATGTTTTCTATTTCTATGTCTTGGCCTGGTATGGTTCCCAATCAGAGGCAGCTGTCTATCGTTGTCTCTGATTGGGAACTATACTTAGGTAGCCTTTTTCCCACCTGTATTTGTGGGTAGTTGTCCATGTATAGTTGTCCTGTGAGCACTACGTTGGCGTCACGGTTTCGTTTGGATGTTTATTGTTTTGTTGGCGACATCTTATCATAAAGAAGTTGGCTGTTTCCACCTCAGACGATCGTGACAGAGGCTCAGTGTTCACCTTGACCTGACCGCCTCAAAGTTAGGAAACCTGTTTCTGGAATATGAATCGCTTTCTCTGTCCTCGTGACCCCAACGGTGGAACCAGCTTCCCCCTGGTGTCAGGATGGTGGAGTCCCTTTCAACAACCCCCCCCCGTCTGAAACACTATTAATGAGTCAAATAAATAACACATTTAGCATTTTCCTCTATCCGCTGTCTGTTCTGATAACTACTTTAAAGAGGGAAAATGTACCTGGGATATGTTTGGGATATGTTTGGGATATGTTTGGGCTATGATTGGGCTGTGATTGGGATGTGATTGGGATGTGATTGGGATGTGATTGGGATGTGATTGGGATGTGATTGGGCTGTGATCGGGCTGTGATCGGGCTATGATTGGGATGTGATTGGGATGTGATTGGGATGTGATTGGGATGTGATTGGGATGTGATTGGGATATGATTGGGATGTGATTGGGATGTGATTGGGCTGTGATTGGGATGTGATTGGGATGTGTTTGGGATGTGATTGGGCTGTGATTGGGATGTGATTGGGATGTGATTGGGATGTGATTGGGCTGTGATTGGGATGTGATTGGGATGTGTTTGGGATGTGATTGGGCTGTGATTGGGATGTGATTGGGATGTGATTGGGATATGTTGTTGCCTCAGCCAGCTATGAAAGGACTAGCTGTTCATGTCTGTTAATAAATGATTATTCACTTGAAAATGTAAAATGTAGGAAATGTACTACTCCAGTTTTGTCTAGGTTTAGAAGTACTGTAGTACTGTAGTAATGTAGTACTGTAGTAATGTAGTAATGTAGTACTGTAGTACTGTAGTACGGTAGTACTGTAGTAATGTAGTACTGTAGTAATGTAGTACTGTAGTACTGTAGTAATGTAGTACTGTAGTACTGTAGTACTGTAGTAATGTAGTACTGTAATAATGTAGTACCATATTACTGTAGTAATGTAGTACCGTATTACTGTAGTACTGTAGTAATGTAGTACCGTAGTACTGTAGTACTGTAGTACTGTAGTAATGTAGTACCATATTACTGTAGTAATGTAGTACTCTAGTAATGTAGTACTGTAGTACTGTAGTAATGTAGTACCATATTACTTTAGTAATGTAGTACTCTAGTACTGTAGTAAAGTAGTACTGTAGTACTGTAGTAATGTAGAAATGTACTACTTTGGTACTGTAGTAATGTAGTAATGTAGTACTGTAGTAATGTAGTACTGTAGTAATGCAGTACTGTATTACTGTAGTAATGTAGTAATGTAGTAATGTAGTACTGTAGTAATGTAGTACTGTAGCTCTGTAGTACTGTAGTAATGTAGTACTGTAGTAATGTAGTACTGTGGTACTGTAGTAATGTAGTACTGTAGTACTGTAGTAATGTAGTAATGTAGTACTGTAGTAATGTTGTACTGTTGTTTTCATTTCTGTGGCTACAGGAATCGAGATCTTGTGTAACAGTCAGATTGTCTCTCAAAAGGCCCTACAGGCCTTGGTCAAAAATAATGCACTATTTAGGGAATGTGTTGCCATTTGGGATTCCTCCATTGTCTTCCCCAAGCTTAAATTCTTCATCTTTTGTTATTTCATGGCTGAGGATTGAAAAGGGGAATCCCATGCTGGGTGGGAGGCTGACTTTGATTGGAGAGGAGATTCAGGGCTATAGATCGAGAGATTAGAAACAGGATTGTTGAGATTAATCAAAACAAGGAGTCAGAACAGACCTCTGTGTGTCTCTCTCTCTCTCTCTCTCTCTGTCTCTCTCTGTCAATTCAAGGGCTTTATTGGCATGGGAAACATGTGTTAACATTGCCAAAGCAAGTGAGGTAGATAATATATAAAGTGAATATATAAAGTGAAATAAACAATAAAAATTAACAGTAAACATTACACATACAGAAGTTTCAAAACAATAAAGACATTAAAAATGTCATATTATATATATATACAGTGTTTTAACAATGTACAAATGGTTAAAGGACACAAGATAAAATAAATAAGCATAAATATGGGTTGTATTTACAATGGTGTTTGTTCTTCACTGGTTGCCCTTTTCTTGTGGCAACAGGTCACAAATCTTGCTGCTGTGATGTCACACTGTGGTATGTCTCTGTCTCTGTCTCTGTCTGTCCTCTGTCTCTGTCTCTCTCTGTCTTTGTCTCTCTCTGTCTCTCTCCTCTGTCTCTGTCTCTCTCTCTGTCTCTCTCTGTCTCTGTCTCTGTCTCTCCTCTGTCTCTGTCTCTCTCTGTCTTTGTCTCTCTCTGTCTCTCTCCTCTGTCTCTGTCTCTCTCTCTTTCTCTCTCTGTCTCTCTCTGTCTGTCTCTGTCTGTCTCTATCTCTCTCTCTGTCTCTGTCTCTCTCTGTCTCTCTCTCTGTCTCTCTCTGTCTCTCTCTCTGTCTCTCTCTGTCTCTCTCTCTGTCTCTCTCTGTCTCTCTCTCTGTCTCTCTCTGTCTCTTTCTGTCTGTCTCTGTCTGTCTCTCTCTCTCTCTGTGTCTCTGTCTCTCCTCTGTCTCTGTCTCTCTCTGTCTCTGTCTCTCTCTCCTCTGTCTCTGTCTGTCTCTCTCTCTCTCTCTCTCTCTCTGTCTCTGTCTCTGTCTCTCTCTCTCTCTGTCTCTCTCTGTCTGTCTCTGTCTGTCTCTCTCTCTCTGTCTCTCCTCTGTCTCTGTCTCTCTCTCCTCTGTCTCTGTCTGTCTCTCTCTCTCTGTCTCTCCTCTGTCTCTGTCTCTCTCTCCTCTGTCTCTGTCTGTCTCTCTCTTTGTCTCTGTCTCTGTCTCTCTCTCTCTCTCTCTCCTCTGTCTCTGTCTCTCTCTCTGTCTGTCTCTGTCTGTCTCTATCTCTCTCTCTGTCTCTCTCTGTCTCTCTCTCTGTCTCTCTCTCTGTCTCTCTCTCTGTCTCTCTCTGTCTCTTTCTGTCTGTCTCTGTCTGTCTCTCTCTCTCTCTCTGTCTCTGTCTCTCCTCTGTCTCTCTCTCTCTCTGTCTCTGTCTCTCTCTCTGTCTCTCTGTCTCTGTCTGTCTCTGTCTCTCTCTCTCTCTCTGTCTCTGTCTCTGTCTCTCTCTCTCTCTCTGTCTCTCTCTGTCTGTCTCTGAATATATAAAGTGAAATAAACAATAAAAATGAACAGTCATTCTCAGAAGTTTCAAAACAATCTGTCTCAGTGTTTTAACCTCTGTAAAGGACACAAGATAAAATAAATAAGCATAAATATGGGTTGTATTTACAATGGTGTTTGTTCTTCACTCTCCCTTTTCTGTCAAATCTTGCTCTGTCTGTGGTATGTCTCTCTCTGTCTCTGTCTCTGTCTCTCTCTCTCTCTCTCTCTCCTCTGTCTCTGTCTCTCTCTCCTCTGTCTCTGTCTGTCTCTCTCTCTGTCTCTGTCTCTGTCTCTCTCTCTCTCTCTCTCTGTCTCTCTCTGTCTCTGTCTCTGTCTCTGTCTCTGTCTCTGTCTCTGTCTCTCCTCTCTCTCTCTCTCTCCTCTCTCGCTCTCTCGCTCTCAATTCAAGTGGCTTTATTGTTAAGGGAAACGTGTGTTAACATTGCCAAAGCAAGTGAGGTAGATAATATATAAAGTGAATATATAAAGTGAAATAAACAATAAAAATGAACAGTAAACATTACACATACAGAAGTTCCAAAAGAATAAAGACATTAGAAATGTCATATTATTTATTTATTTTGTTTTATTTCACCTTTATTTAACCAGGTAAAACAAGTAAAGCAGTTCGACACAAACAACAACACAGAGTTGTGTTGAATAAACAAATATACAATTAATAATACAGTAGAATAAGTAAATATATAGCATGTGCAAATGAGGTAGGATAAGCGAGGTAAGATAACACTATATATATATATATAATGTCACATTATACATATATATATATATATATATATATATATATATATATATATATATATATATACAGTGTTGTAACTATGTACAAATGGTTGAAGTATAAAAGGGAAAATAAATAAACATAAATATGGGTTGTATTTACAATGGTGTTTGTTCTTCACTGGTTGCCCCTTTTCTCGTGGCAACAGGTCACAAATCTTGCTGCTGTGATGCACACTGTGGAATTTCACCCAGTAGTTATGGGAGTTTATGAAAATCGGGTTTGTTTTTGAATTCTTTGTGGATCTGTGTAATCTGAGGGAAATATGTCTCTCTAATATGGTCATACATTTGGCAGGAGGTTCGGATGTGCAGCTCAGTTTCCACCTCATTTTGTGGGCAGTGAGCACATAGCCTGTCTTCTCTTGAGAGCCAGGTCTGCCTACGGCGGCCTTTCTCAATAGCAAGGCTATGCTCACTGAGTCTGTACACAGTTTGGGTCAGTCACAGTAGTCAGGTATTCTGCCACTGTGTACTCTCTGTTTAGGGCCAAAAAGCATTCTAGTTTACTATGTTTTTTTGTTAATTCTATCCAATGTGTCAAGTAATTGTCTTTTTGTTTTCTCATGATTTGGTTGGGTCTATTTTTGTTGCTGTCCTGGGGCTCTGTGGGGTGTGTTTGTGTTTGTGAACAGAGCCCCAGGACCAGCTTGCTTAGGGGACTCTTCTCCAGGTTCATCTCTCTGTAGGTGATGGCTCTGTGGGGTGTGTTTGTGTTTGTGAACAGAGCCCCAGGACCAGCTTGCTTAGGGGACTCTTCTCCAGGTTCATCTCTCTGTAGGGTCTGTTTGTGTTTGTGATCAGGGGACTTACTTAGGGGACTCTTCTCCAGGTTCATCTCTCTGTAGGTGATGGCTCTGTGGGTTGTGTTTGTGTTTGTGAACAGAGCCCCAGGACCAGCTTGCTTAGGGGACTCTTCTCCAGGTTCATCTCTCTGTAGGGTGTGTTTGTGAACAGAGCCCCAGGACCAGCTCACTTAGGGGACTCTTCTCCAGGTCCATCTCTCTGTAGGTGATGGCTTTGTTATGGAAGGTTTGGGAATTGCTTCCTTTTAGTTGGTTGTAGAATTTAACTGCTCTTTTCTGGATTTTGATAATTAACGGGTATCGGCCTAATTCTGTTCCGCGTGCATTATTTGGTGTTTTACATTGTACACAGAGGATATTTTTGCAGAATTCTGCATGCAGAGTCTCAATTTGGTGTTTGTCCCATTTTGGGAAGTCTTGGTTGTTGAGCGGACCCCAGACCTCACAACCATAAAGGGCAATGGGTTCTATAACTGATTCAAGTATTTTTAGCCAGATCCTAATTGGTATGTCAAATTTGATGTTCCTTTTGTTGGCATAGAATGCCCTTCTTGCCTTGTCTCTCAGATCGTTCACAGCTTTGTGGAAGTTACCTGTGGCGCTGATGTTTAGGCCAAGGTATGTATAGTTTTTTGTGTGCTCTAGGGCAACAGTATCCTAGTTGGAATTTGTATTTGTGGTCCTGGCAACTGGACCTTTTTTGGAACACCATTATTTTGGTCATACTGAGATTTACTGTCAGGGCCCAAGTCTTAGAGAATCTGTGCAGAAGATCTAGGTGCTTCTGTAGACCCTCCTTGGTTGGTGACAGCAGCACCAGATCATCAGCAAACAGTAGAGATTTGACTTCAGATTCTAGCAGGGAGAGGCCTTTGTGGATTGGGGTGATCAGTCCTTGGTTCCAATTATTGGGGAAGATGCCAGAGCTAAGGATGATGTTAAAGAGTTTTAGTATAGCCCTTGTGGATTGGGGTGATCAGTCCTTGGTTCTAAATATTGGGGAATATGCCAGAGCTAAGGATGATGTTAAAGAGTTTTAGTATAGCCCATTGGAATTTTTGTCTGTAAATTGTGTCATTGGGTTAGGATACCATCAACACCACAGGCCTTTCTGGGTTGGAGGGTTTTTATTTTGTCCTGTAGCTCATTCAAGGCAATTGGATAATACAGTGGGTTCTGGTCGTCTTTAATAGTTGATTCTAAGATTTGTATTTGATCATGTATATGTTTTTAGCTGTTTGTTCTTTGTTTATAGAGCCAAAAAAGATTGGAGAAGTGGTTTATACACACATCTCCATTTTGGATAGATCATTCTTTGTGTTGTTGTTTGTTTAGTGTTTCCAACTTTCCCAGAAGTGGTTGGAGTCTATGGATTCTTCAATTGCATTGAGCCGATTTCTGACGTGCTGTTCCTTCTGTTTTCGTATTGTATTTCTGTATTGTTTTAGTGATTCACCATAGTGAAGGTTTAGACTCAGTGATTCACCATAGTGAAGGTGTAGGCTCAGTGATTCACCATAGTGAAGGTTTAGGCTCAGTGATTCACCATAGTGAAGGTGTAGACTCAGTGATTCACCACAGTGAAGGTTTAGGCTCAGTGATTCACCACAGTGAAGGTTTAGACTCAGTGATTCACCATAGTGAAGGTTTAGGCTCAGTGATTCACCATAGTGAAGGTTTAGGCTCAGTGATTCACCATAGTGAAGGTTTAGACTCAGTGATTCACCATAGTGAAGGTTTAGACTCAGTGATTCACCATAGTGAAGGTTTAGACTCAGTGATTCACCACAGTGAAGGTTTAGGCACAGTGATTCACCATAGTGAAGGTTTAGACTCAGTGATTCACCACAGTGAAGGTTTAGGCTCAGTGATTCACCATAGTGAAGGCGTAGACTCAGTGATTCACCATAGTGAAGGTTTAGACTCAGTGATTCACCACAGTGAAGGTTTAGGCTCAGTGATTCACCATAGTGAAGGTTTAGACTCAGTGATTCACCATAGTGAAGGTTTAGGCTCAGTGATTCACCATAGTGAAGGTTTAGGCTCAGTGATTCACCATAGTGAAGGTTTAGGCTCAGTGATTCACCACAGTGAAGGCATAGACTCAGTGATTCACCATAGACTCAGATGTTCACCATAGTGAAGGTTTAGTCTGTTTTTGCTCAGTGATTCACCACAGTGAAGGCAGGTGTTTGTCTGTTTTTTTCAGGTTTAGTTTCTTTCTTAGTTTTTTGCATTTTTCATCAAACCATTTGTCATTGTTCATTTTCTTCGGTTTTCTATTTGACATTTTTAGATTTGATAGGGAAGCTGATATACTGGTAAGATTTTCTACTGCCAGGTTTACACCTTCACTGCTACAGTGGAACGCTTTATCCAGGAAGTTGTCTGAAAGGGATTGAATTTGTTGTTGCCTAATTGTTTTTTGGTAGGTTTCCAAACTACTTTCCTTCCATCTATAGCATTTCTTAATATTACTTAGTTCTGTTAGCTTTGATGATTCATGATTGAGTATTGCTCTGTTCAGGTAGAGTGTGATGTTGCTGTGGTCTGATAAGGGTGTCAGTGGGCTGAGGACTCTAACTGCTGGGTGCCTCTCTCTCTTTCTCTGTTCATCTGTCTCTATCTCATCTCTCCACCTCTCTCTCTCTCTCTCCACCTCTCTCTTTCTCTCTCGCTCTCGCTCTCGCTCTCTCTCTCTCTCTCTCTCTCTCTCTCTCTCTCTCTCTCTCTAGAGATAGAGGACTGTCTAGAGTCTCAGTATAGTAACAGACTATGCTGATGAAGGCATAGACAATGAACATTACAGAGAGACCGTAACTCAGCAGCCTTTTCTCTCCTCCATCCCTCCTGTCTTGTCCTCTCCTCTTTAGTCCTATTTGCTCTCCTCTCTGGTCCTACGGTCCTATTCAACCTAATGGAGCCAGCTGGCTGGCTGACAGATATCGATACCTCACTATCAGCCAATCATCGGAAGCTTTCCTCTGCTCACACTACGTGCATACCATAATAACCAGAACCCCTACGAGATGGCCCCACCTCCCAGCCACATCCTGGTTCTATTCATCCCACCTCCCAGCCACATCCCACCTCCCAGCCACATCCTGGTTCTATACATCCCACCTCCCAGCCACATCCTGGTTCTATACATCCCACCTCCCAGACACATCCCACCTCCCAGACACATCCTGGTTCTATACATCCCACCTCCCAGCCACATCCTGGTTCTATACATCCCACCTCCCAGCCACATCCTGGTTCTATACATCCCACCTCCCAGCCACATCCTGGTTCTATACATCCCACCTCCCAGCCACATCCTGGTTCTATACATCCCACCTCCCAGCCACATCCTGGTTCTATACATCCCACCTCCCAGACATATCCTGGTTCTATACATCCCACCTCCCAGACACATCCCACCTCCCAGCCACATCCTGGTTCTATACATCCCACCTCCCAGACACATCCTGGTTCTATACATCCCACTTCCCAGACACATCCTGGTTCTATACATCCCACCTCCCAGCCACATCCTGGTTCTGTACATCCCACCTCCCAGCCACATCCTGGTTCTATACATCCCACCTCCCAGCCACATCCTGGTTCTATACATCCCACCTCCCAGCCACATCCTGGTTCTATACATCCCACCTCCCAGCCACATCCTGGTTCTATACATCCCACCTCCCAGCCACATCCTGGTTCTATACATCCCACCTCCCAGCCACATCCTGGTTCTATACATCCCACCTCCCAGCCACATCCTGGTTCAATACATCCCACCTCCCAGACACATCCTGGTTCTATACATCCCACCTCCCAGCCACATCCTGGTTCTATACATCCCACCTCCCAGCCACATCCTGGTGCTATACATACCACCTCCCAGACACATCCTGGTTCTATACATCCCACCTCCCAGCCACATCCTGGTTCTATACATCCCACCTCCCAGACACATCCTGGTTCTATACATCCCACCTCCCAGCCACATCCTGGTTCTATACATCCCACCTCCCAGACACATCCCACCTCCCAGCCACATCCTGGTTCTATACATCCCACCTCCCAGACACATCCCACCTACCAGCCACATCCTGGTTCTATACATCCCACCTCCCAGACACATCCTGGTTCTATACATCCCACCTCCCAGACACATCCCACCTCCCAGACACATCCTGGTTCTATACATCCCACCTCCCAGACACATCCTGGTTCTATACATCCCACCTCCCAGCCACATCCTGGTTCTATACATCCCACCTCCCAGCCACATCCTGGTTCTATACATCCCACCTCCCAGACACATCCTGGTTCTATACAGCCCACCTCCCAGACACATCCTGGTTCTATACATCCCACCACCTCCCAGCCACTTCCTGGTGCTATACATACCACCTCCCAGACACATCCTGGTTCTATACATCCCACCTCCCAGCCACATCCTGGTTCTATACATCCCACCTCCCAGACACATCCTGGTTCTATACATCCCACCTCCCAGCCACATCCTGGTTCTATACATCCCACCTCCCAGACACATCCCACCTCCCAGCCACATCCTGGTTCTATACATCCCACCTCCCAGACACATCCTGGTTCTATACAGCCCACCTCCCAGACACATCCTGGTTCTATACATCCCACCACCTCCCAGCCACATCCTGGTGCTATACATACCACCTCCCAGACACATCCTGGTTCTATACATCCCACCTCCCAGACACATCCTGGTTCTATACATCCCACCTCCCAGACACATCCTGGTTCTATACATCCCACCTCCCAGACACATCCTGGTTCTATACATCCCACCTCCCAGACACATCCTGGTTCTATACATCCCACTTCCCAGACACATCCTGGTTCTATACATCCCACCTCCCAGCCACATCCTGGTTCTGTACATCCCACCTCCCAGCCACATCCTGGTTCTATACATCCCACCTCCCAGCCACATCCTGGTTCTATACATCCCACCTCCCAGCCACATCCTGGTTCTATACATCCCACCTCCCAGCCACATCCTGGTTCTATACATCCCACCTCCCAGCCACATCCTGGTTCTATACATCCCAC
Source organism: Oncorhynchus nerka (assembly GCF_034236695.1). Lineage (NCBI taxonomy): Eukaryota > Metazoa > Chordata > Actinopteri > Salmoniformes > Salmonidae > Oncorhynchus > Oncorhynchus nerka. The sequence goes on along the minus strand of NC_088417.1, from coordinate 100,522,682 downwards.
CTCCCAGCCACATCCTGGTTCTATACATCCCACCTCCCAGCCACATCCTGGTTCTATACATCCCACCTCCCAGACACATCCTGGTTCTATACAGCCCACCTCCCAGACACATCCTGGTTCTATACATCCCACCTCCCAGCCACATCCTGGTTCTATACATCCCACCTCCCAGCCACATCCTGGTGCTATACATACCACCTCCCAGACACATCCTGGTTCTATACATCCCACCTCCCAGACACATCCCACCTCCCAGACACATCCTGGTTCTATACATCCCACTTCCCAGACACATCCTGGTTCTATACATCCCACCTCCCAGCCACATCCTGGTTCTGTACATCCCACCTCCCAGCCACATCCTGGTTCTATACATCCCACCTCCCAGCCACATCCTGGTTCTATACATCCCACCTCCCAGCCACATCCTGGTTCTATACATCCCACCTCCCAGCCACATCCTGGTTCTATACATCCCACCTCCCAGACACATCCCACCTCCCAGCCACATCCTGGTTCTATACATCCCACCTCCCAGACACATCCCACCTACCAGCCACATCCTGGTTCTATACATCCCACCTCCCAGACACATCCTGGTTCTATACATCCCACCTCCCAGACACATCCCACCTCCCAGACACATCCTGGTTCTATACATCCCACCTCCCAGACACATCCTGGTTCTATACATCCCACCTCCCAGACACATCCTGGTTCTATACATCCCACCTCCCAGCCACATCCTGGTTCTATACATCCCACCTCCCAGCCACATCCTGGTTCTATACATCCCACCTCCCAGACACATCCTGGTTCTATACAGCCCACCTCCCAGACACATCCTGGTTCTATACATCCCACCACCTCCCAGCCACTTCCTGGTGCTATACATACCACCTCCCAGACACATCCTGGTTCTATACATCCCACCTCCCAGCCACATCCTGGTTCTATACATCCCACCTCCCAGACACATCCTGGTTCTATACATCCCACCTCCCAGCCACATCCTGGTTCTATACATCCCACCTCCCAGACACATCCCACCTCCCAGCCACATCCTGGTTCTATACATCCCACCTCCCAGACACATCCTGGTTCTATACAGCCCACCTCCCAGACACATCCTGGTTCTATACATCCCACCACCTCCCAGCCACATCCTGGTGCTATACATACCACCTCCCAGACACATCCTGGTTCTATACATCCCACCTCCCAGACACATCCTGGTTCTATACATCCCACCTCCCAGACCACCTCCCATCCTGGTTCTATACATCCCACTTCCCAGACACATCCTGGTTCTATACATCCCACCTCCCAGCCACATCCTGGTTCTGTACATCCCACCTCCCAGCCACATCCTGGTTCTATACATCCCACCTCCCAGCCACATCCTGGTTCTATACATCCCACCTCCCAGCCACATCCTGGTTCTATACATCCCACCTCCCAGCCACATCCTGGTTCTATACATCCCACCTCCCAGCCACATCCTGGTTCTATACATCCCACCTCCCAGCCACATCCTGGTTCTATACATCCCACCTCCCAGCCACATCCTGGTTCTATACATCCCACCTCCCAGACACATCCTGGTTCTATACAGCCCACCTCCCAGACACATCCTGGTTCTATACATCCCACCTCCCAGCCACATCCTGGTTCTATACATCCCACCTCCCAGCCACATCCTGGTGCTATACATACCACCTCCCAGACACATCCTGGTTCTATACATCCCACCTCCCAGCCACATCCTGGTTCTATACATCCCACCTCCCAGACACATCCTGGTTCTATACATCCCACCTCCCAGCCACATCCTGGTTCTATACATCCCACCTCCCAGACACATCCCACCTCCCAGCCACATCCTGGTTCTATACATCCCACCTCCCAGACACATCCCACCTCCCAGACACATCCTGCTTCTATACATCCCACCTCCCAGCCACATCCTGGTTCTATACATCCCACCTCCCAGACACATCCCACCTCCCAGCCACATCCTGGTTCTATACATCCCACCTCCCAGACACATCCCACCTCCCAGACACATCCTGGTTCTATACATCCCACCTCCCAGACACATCCTGGTTCTATACATACCACCTCCCAGACACATCCTGGTTCTATACATCCCACCTCCCAGCCACATCCTGGTTCTATACATCCCACCTCCCAGCCACATCCTGGTTCTATACATCCCACCTCCCAGCCACATCCTGGTTCTATACATCCCACCTCCCAGACACATCCCACCTCCCAGCCACATCCTGGTTCTATACACTGGTTCTATACATCCCACCTCCCAGACACATCCCACCTCCCAGCCACATCCTGGTTCTATACATCCCACCTCCCAGACACATCCTGGTTCTATACATCCCACCTCCCAGACACATCCCACCTCCCAGACACATCCTGGTTCTATACATCCCACCTCCCAGACACATCCTGGTTCTATACATCCCACCTCCCAGACACATCCTGGTTATATACATCCCACCTCCCAGCCACATCCTGGTTCTATACATCCCACCTCCCAGCCACATCCTGGTTCTGTACATCCCACCTCCCAGCCACATCCTGGTTCTATACATCCCACCTCCCAGCCACATCCTGGTTCTATACATCCCACCTCCCAGCCACATCCTGGTTCTATACATCCCACCTCCCAGCCACATCCTGGTTCTATACATCCCACCTCCCAGCCACATCCTGGTTCTATACATCCCACCTCCCAGCCACATCCTGGTGCTATACATACCACCTCCCAGACACATCCTGGTTCTATACATCCCACCTCCCAGACACATCCTGGTTCTATACATCCCACCTCCCAGCCACATCCTGGTTCTATACATCCCACCTCCCAGCCACATCCTGGTTCTATACATCCCACCTCCCAGACACATCCCACCTCCCAGCCACATCCTGGTTCTATACATCCCACCTCGCAGACACATCCCACCTCCCAGCCACATCCTGGTTCTATACATCCCACCTCCCAGCCACATCCTGGTTCTATACATCCCACCTCCCAGCCACATCCTGGTTCTATACATCCCACCTCCCAGCCACATCCTGGTTCTATACATCCCACCTCCCAGACACATCCTGGTTCTATACATCCCACCTCCCAGACACATCCTGGTTCTATACATCCCACCTCCCAGACACATCCTGGTTCTATACATCCCACCTCCCAGACACATCCTGGTTCTATACATCCCACCTCCCAGACACATCCTGGTTCTATACATCCCACCTCCCAGACACATCCTGGTTCTATACATCCCACCTCCCAGCCACATCCTGGTGCTATACAGCCCACCTCCCAGCCACATCCTGGTTCTATACATCCCACCTCCCAGCCACATCCTGGTTCTTTACATCCCACCTGCCAGACACATCCTGGTTCTATACATCCCACCTCCCAGACACATCCCACCTCCCAGCCACATCCTGGTTCTATACATCCCACCTCCCAGCCACATCCTGGTGCTATACATCACATCAAAGAGAAGCAACACTTAACCAATGGAAAGAAAAACGAACAAGCGCTGGCATCCATGGAGTCATTCAACTGTTGTGTAAACGTATTATGAAGTTTAAACAAGGTTGGTTTTAATGGTAATATAATTACAAATAAGAGATCAAGTCTTTCAACACTGGGTCCTTTTCCTTGATTGCAGTGACATCGGTCTGTTTTGTACTTTAAGCCCTGAAAACTTTGAACATTCAAACATTGATCAAGTCTTGTTGTAAAATGTTTTGTCAATATAACAAACTCAGAGCTCAACCAATTTCTCTGTTTTGTCACCCCCCCTCTCTCTGTCTCTCTCTGTCTCTCGCTCTCTCTCTGTCTCTCTCTCTCAATTCAATTCAATTCAATTCAAGGGCTTTATTGGCATGGGAAACGTGTTAACATTGCCAAAGCAAGTGAGGAGCTCAACCAATTTCTCTGTTTTGTCACCCCCCCTCTCTCTGTCTCTCTCTCTCTGTCTCTCTCTCTCTCTCTCTCTCTCTCTCTCTCTCTCTCTCTCTCCCTCCCTCTCTCTCTCTCTCTGTCTCCCTCTCTGTCTCTCTCTCTTAAATTATTAATATAAATATATACCAGATATACCAGACAGCCCAGTCCTCTCTGTCTGTCTGTCTGTCTGTCTGTCTGTCTGTCTGTCTGTCTGTCTGTCTGTCTGTCTGTCTGTCTGTCTGTCTGTCCGCCCGTCGTCCGTCCGTCCGTCCGTCCGTCCGTTTTATACTGATACCAGGCAGCCCAGTATAGACCCTGGAGAGAGACTAGAACCTGGAGAGAGTCTAGACCCTGGAGAGAGACTAGACCCTGGAGAGAGACTAGACCCTGGAGAGAGACTAGACCCTGGAGAGAGACTAGACCCTGGAGAGAGACTAGACCCTGGAGAGAGTCTAGACCTTGGAGAGAGTCTAGACCCTGGAGAGAGTCCAGACCCTGGAGAGAGTCTAGACCCTGGAGAGAGTCTAGACCCTGGAGAGTGTCTACTGATTACTGTGTTGAAACTGAGAGAACCTTTGTAGATCGCGGCAGAGCAGCTTGTTTGGATTGCCAGTGTGCTCTGTACACCTTTGATGTAGGATCTCTGCTTTCAAGGGGAAGCTGTGACACTGTTAAGAGGATTTGTACAGATTGAATCAGGATTTAAGGATTCTGTCACAGAAATACTAGAGGTCAGGGCACCACAGTTAATCCACAGGGGGAAAAACCTGGACATGCATGTAAAAAATATATATAAAAAAATATGCACTGTACCAGTCAAACTTTTGGACACACCTACTCATTCCAGGGTTTTTCTTTATTTTTACTATTTTCTACATTGTAGAACAAGAGTGAAGACATCAAAACTATGAAATAACACATATGGAATCATGTTTTATATTTGAGATACTTGAGTACCTCACCCTTTACCCTGATGACAACTTTGCACACTCTTGGCATTCTCTCAACCAGTTTCATGAGGTAGTCATCTGGAATGCATTTCAAATAACAGGTGTCCCTTGTTAAAAGTTAATATGTGGAATTTATTTCCTTCTTAAAACTTCTTCAGGATCGGTGGGTTCCCCACGGTACTTTTGCGCTAACGTAGGCTAATGCGATTAGCATGAGGATGTAAGTAACATTTCCCAGGACATGGACATATCTGATATTGGCAGAAACCTTAAATTATTGTTAATTTAACTGCACAGTTGACAGTAGCTATTACAGTGCTAATAATACAATTGTATTGTTTGAGGAGAGTGCACAGTTATGAACTTGAAAAGTTATTAATAAACCAATTAGGCACATTTGGGCAGTCTTGACACAACATTTTGAACAGAAATGCAATGGTTCATTGGATCAGTCTAAAACGTTGCATGTACACTGCTGCCATCTAGCGGTCAATATCTAAATTGCCCCTGGGCTGGAATAATACATTATGGCCTTTCTCTTGCATTTCAGAGATGACGGTACAAAAAACAAACAAAACATGCATTTTTTCTTTGTATTTTCTTTTACCAGATCTGTTGTGTTATATTCTCCTACATTCCTTTCACATTTCCACAAACTACAAAGTGTTTCCTTTCAAATGGTACCGAGAATATGCATATCCTTGCTTCAGGTCCTGAGCTACAGGAAGTTAGATTTGGGTATGTTATTTTAGGCCGAACATTTTTTTTTAAAGGGGCGGATCCTTACGAGGTTTTAATGTGTTTTAGCCAATCAATTGTGTTGTGACAAAGTGGAGGTGGCATAAGGAAGATAGCCCTATTTGGTAAAAGACCAAGTCCCTATTATGGCAAGAACAGCTCAAATAAGCAAAAAAAGAAATGAAATTCCATCATGACTTTAAGACATGAAGCTCTGTCAGTCCGGAAAATGTCATGAACTTTAAAAGTTTCTTCAAGGCAGTCATAAAAAACATCAAGCACTATGATGAAACTTTCTCTCATGAGGACCGCCACAGGAAAGGAAGACCCAGAGTTACCTCTGCAGCAGAGGATACGTTCATTAGAGTTAACTGCACCTCAGAAATTACAGCTCAAATAAATGCTTCACTGAGTTCAAGTAACAGACACATATAATCATCAACTGTTCAGAGGTGAATCGGGTCTTCATAGTTGTCATAGTCAAATTGCTGCAATGACACCACTACTAAAGGACACCAATAATAAGAAGACTTACTTTGGCCACGAAACTCGAGCAATGGACATTAGACCGGTGGAAATCTGTCCTTTTAGTCTGAGTCCAAATTTGAGATTTTTAGTTCCAACCGCTGTGTCTTTGTGATTCACAGAGTAGGTGAACAGATGATCTCTGCATGTGTGGTTCCCACCGTGAAGCATGGAGGAGGAGGTGTGATGGTGTGGGTGGGCTTTGCTGGTCACACTGTCTGTGATTTATTTAGAATTCAATTGTTGCCATGCTCCTGTAACAAGATAGCTCAGTCTAATTGTTGCCATGCTCCTGTAACAAGATAGCTCAGTCTAATTGTTGCTATGCTCCTGTAACAAGATAGCTCAGTCTAATTGTTGCTATGTTCCTGTAACAAGATAGCTCAGTCTAATTGTTGCTATGCTCCCGTAACAAGATAGCTCAGTCTAATTGTTGCTATGCTCCTGTAACAAGATAGCTCAGTCTAATTGTTGCTATGCTCCTGTAACAAGATAGCTCAGTCTAATTGTTGCTATGTTCCTGTAACAAGATAGCTCAGTCTAATTGTTGCTATGTTCCTGTAACAAGATAGCTCAGTCTAATTGTTATTATACTCCTGTAACAAGATAGCTCAGTCTAATTGTTGCTATGCTCCTGTAACAAGATAGCTCAGTCTAATTGTTGCTATGCTCCTGTAACAAGATAGCTCAGTCTAATTGTTGCTATGCTCCTGTAACAAGATAGCTCAGTCTAATTGTTGCTATGCTCCTGTAACAAGATAGCTCAGTCTAATTGTTGCTATGCTCCTGTAACAAGATAGCTCAGTCTAATTGTTGCTATGCTCCTGTAACAAGATAGCTCAGTCTAATTGTTACTATGCTCCTGTAACAAGATAGCTCAGTCTAATTGTTGCTATGCTCCTGTAAACAAGATAGCTCAGTCTAATTGTTGCTATGTTCCTGTAACAAGATAGCTCAGTCTAATTGTTGCTATGCTCCTGTAACAAGATAGCTCAGTCTAATTGTTATTATACTCCTGTAACAAGATAGCTCAGTCTAATTGTTACTATGCTCCTGTAACAAGATAGCTCAGTCTAATTGTTGCTATGCTCCTGTAACAAGATAGCTCAGTCTAATTATATATAGGGAATAGGGTTCTATTGGGCTCTGGTCTAAAGTAGTGCACTATATAGGGAATATGGTTCCATAGGGCTCTGGTCTAAAGTAGTGCACTATATATAGGGAATAGGGTTCTATAGGGTTCTGGTCTAAAGTAGTGCACTATATAGGGAATAGGGTTCTATAGGGCTCTGGTCTAAAGTAGTGCACTATATAGGGAATAGGGTTCTATAGGGCTCTGGTCTAAAGTAGTGCACTATATAGGGAATAGGGTTCCATAGGCCTCTGGTCTAAAGTAGTGCACTATATAGGGACTAGGGTTCCATTTGGGACAGATCCCTTCATTGGGACACTAACCTCTAACCTCCATCACCCAGAGCTGTCGTCCTCCTGTGATACAGAGAGGAGGATCTGACATTTCTGGACCTGTCTTCCTGACATCTGAAGTTCCCAAAGCTTCTGGGCAGAAGCAGGATTCTCTACTTCACAGTGTGTCGGGATTGAATGGAATGGAATGGAGTGCATTTAAATATTAGCCATTTTGCCACACAGTGAACATCCTAGTGGAAAGATGAGGAATGATTGGACTAATTGGATTCAAATTATGTTTTTCCGACAACATGGTGGAAAGATGAGGAATGATTGGGCTAATTTGTTTCCCACATTTTGTTCCTCATATCATTTTCCTGCACTGAGGAGAGAGAAGGAGAGGAGAGAGAAGGAGAGGAGAGGAGAGGAGAGGAGAGGAGAGGAGAGGAGAGGGAGAGGAGAGGAGAGGAATGGAAAATAATCATGTGATCAGTGGTTGGTTGTAACTCATCTGTCATCTACACTATACAGTACCCTCTCTCCACTCCTATCTCTCTCTCTCCACTCCTATCTCTCTCTCCACTCCTATCTCTCTCTCAACTCCTATCTCTCTCCACTCCTATCCCTCTCTCCACTCCTATCTCTCTCCACTCCTATCCCTCTCTCCACTCCTATCTCTCTCTCCACTCCTATCCCTCTCTCCACTCCTATCTCTCTCCACTCCTATCTCTCTCAACTCCTATCTCTCTCCACTCCTATCCCTCTCTCCACTCCTATCTCTCTCTCCACTCCTATCTCTCTCCACTCATATCTCTCTCTCCACTCCTATCTCTCTCCACTCCTATCCCTCTCTCTCTCCACTCCTATCTCTCTCTCTCTCCACTCCTATCTCTCTCTCTCCACTCCTATCTCTCTCTCTCCACTCCTATCTCTCTCTCTCACTCCTATCTCTCTCTCCACTCCTATCTCTCTCTCCACTCCTATCTCTCTCTCCACCCCTATCTCTCTCTCCACCCCTATCTCTCTCTCTCCACTCCTATCTCTCTCTCTCCACTCCTATCTCTCTCTCTCCACTCCTATCTCTCTCTCTCCACTCCTATCTCTATCTCCACTCCTATCTCTATCTCCACTCCCATCTCTCTCTCCACTCCTATCCCTCTCTCCACTCCTATCTCTCTCTCCACTCCTATCTCTCTCTCTCCACTCCTATCTCTCTCTCCACTCCCATCTCTCTCTCCACTCCCTATCCCTCTCTCCACTCCTATCCCTCTCTCCACTCCTATCTCTCTCTCCACCCCTATCTCTCTCTCTCCACTCCTATCTCTCTCTCTCTCCACTCCTATCTCTCTCTCTCCACTCCTATCTCTCTCTCTCTCCACTCCTATCTCTCTCTCTCCACTCCTATCTCTCTCTCTCCACTCCTATCTCTCTCTCTCCACTCCTATCTCTATCTCCACTCCTATCTCTATCTTCACTCCTATCTCTCTCTCCACTCCTATCCCTCTCTCCACTCCTATCTCTCTCTCCACTCCCTATCTCTCTCTCCACTCCTATCTCTCTCTCCACTCCCATCTCTCTCTCCACTCCTATCCCTCTCTCCACTCCTATCCCTCTCTCCACTCCTATCTCTCTCTCCACTCCTATCTCTCTCTCCACTCCTATCCCTCTCTCCACTCCTATCTCTCTCTCCACTCCTATCTCTCTCAACTCCTATCTCTCTCCACTCCTATCCCTCTCTCCACTCCTATCTCTCTCTCCACTCCTATCTCTCTCCACTCATATCTCTCTCTCCACTCCTATCTCTCTCCACTCCTATCCCTCTCTCTCCACTCCTATCTCTCTCTCTCTCCACTCCTATCTCTCTCTCTCCACTCTCTCTCTCTCTCCACTCCTATCTCTCTCTCTCCACTCCTATCTCTCTCTCCACTCCTATCTCTCTCTCCACTCCTATCGCTCTCTCCACCCCTATCTCTCTCTCCACCCCTATCTCTCTCTCTCCACTCCTATCTCTCTCTCCACTCCTATCTCTCTCTCTCCACTCCTATCTCTCTCTCCACTCCTATCTCTCTCTCCACTCCTATCTCTCTCTCCATCCCTCTCTATCCCTCTCTCCTCCCCTATCTCTCTCTCCACTCCTATCTCTCTCTCCACTCCCATCTCTCTCTCCACTCCTATCCCTCTCTCCACTCCTATCCCTCTCTCCACTCCTATCTCTCTCTCCACTCCTATCTCCCTCTCCACTCCTATCTCTCTCCACTCCTATCCCTCTCTCCACTCCTATCTCTCTCTCCACTCCTATCTCTCTCTCCACTCCGATCTCTCTCTCCACTCCGATCTCTCTCTCCACTCCTATCTCTCTCTCCACTCCTATCTCTCTCTCCACTCCTATCCCTCTCTCCACTCCTATCTCTCTCTCTCCACTCCTATCTCTCTCTCCACTCCTATCTCTCTCTCTTTTCTCCTCTCTCTTCTCTACTCTTAACTTTCTCCTCAGCTCTCCCATCTTTCTCTCTTCTCTCTCCTTTCTCCTCTTCTCTCCTCTCTCCTTTCTCCTCAGCTCTCCCATCCCACTCCTCTCTTCACTCTCCTCTCCTCTCCTCTCCCCTGTACTTTTTTCATATCAGTGATTGCTCCTAACAGCCTCTCTCTCTCTGTCCTTGGGTCCCCTGAAGCTACAGTAGTGGGTCCCTACAGAGTCAGCTACAGTAGTGGGTCCCTACAGAGTCAGCTACAGTAGTGGGTCCCTACAGAGTCAGCTACAGTAGTGGGTCCCTACAGAGTCAGCTACAGTAGTGGGTCCCTACAGAGTCAGCTACAGTAGTGGGTCCCTACAGAGTCAGCTACAGTAGTGGGTCCCTACAGAGTCAGCTACAGTAGTGGGTCCCTACAGAGTCAGTATCTAATCCTTTGTATCCTCTCTCCCACCAGGTCCGTTGAAGCTCGTGGTCCCTACAGAGTCAGTGTCCTCCTACCTGGGTGACACGGCCCTGCTGCGCTGTGAGGTGACTGGTGATCCCATGCCCGTGGTACGCTGGCAGAAGAACAGAGAGTACCTGCCACTCACCTTAACCCCAGAGAGCAGAGTGGTGGTACTTCCCTCTGGCTCGCTCCAGGTTAGCAAGGTTCAACCACCAGACTCTGCCACCTACCGCTGCCTGGCAGACAACCCTGGCAGCGCCCGCACCGGCAGTGACGCAGACCTACGAGTGTTGCCAGGTACAATAACTCCTTCTCAACCTATCTTGACATAAATATTCTGCCCACAGACGTAAATCAAACTAGCTAGCAAGGGCACACGATTTGGTTCTGGGTTCTGAGATCAACTCCTAAAGTACTTGACAGTGAGGTGGTATTGGGACACTGGGTATTAATATAATATCATATTGGATGAATCCTCTGTCCAGTGACATCGTCTTGGTTTTTCTCTCAGATGGACACCGTCTGAGGGTTTGTTAAAACCTTTCACAATATTGTCCATTTTCAAATCAAGAACCCAGAAACCGCCCAGTCCTCTATGGACTGTCTTACAACCTCCTGCATGTCCCTTATGTATCCTGTAATGTAGTCCGCATAGCTGATCCTCTTATAACTTAATAAACCACTATACTACAGCTCATGTAGGCCTTGTTTGACCTTATTTGAGTGTTTGGCACCGTGTATGACTGACCTCCAGCATGATGAATATCCCTGATCTTGCCTGGGTATCCTGTAATTTAATCACTGTGGTTTATCCTCGTTTGGCCTTTATTAAAGGCCCAGTGTAAGAACATGACTGTGTTTTACATACAGTGGGGCAAAAAAAGTATTTAGTCAGCCACCAATTGTGCAAGTTCTCCCACTTAAAAAGATGAGAGAGGCCTGTAATTGTCATCATAGGTACACTTCAACTATGACAGACAAAATGAGAAAAGAAAACCCAGAAAATCACATTGTAGGATTTTTAATTAATTTATTTGCAAATTATGGTGGAAAATAAGTATTTGGTCAAAAACAAAAGTTTATCTCAATACTTTGTTATATACCCTTTGTTGGCAATGACAGAGGTCAAACGTTTTCTGTAAGTCTTCACAAGGTTTTCACACACTGTTGCTGGTATTTTGGCCCATTCCTCCATGCAGACCTCCTCTAGAGCAGTGATGTTTTGGGGCTGTTGCTGGGCAACACGGACTTTCAACTCCCTCCAAAGATTTTCTATGGGGTTGAGATCTGGAGACTGGCTAGGCCACTCCAGGACCTTGAAATGCTTCTTACGAAGCCACTCCTTCGTTGCCCGGGCGGTGTGTTTGGGATCATTGTCATGCTGAAAGACCCAGCCACGTTTCATCTTCAATGCCCTTGCTGATGGAAGGAGGTTTTCACTCAAAATCTCACGATACATGGCCCCATTCATTCTTTCCTTTACACGGATCAGTCGTCCTGGTCCCTTTGCAGAAAAACAGCCCCAAAGCATGATGTTTCCACCCCCATGCTTCACAGTAGGTATGGTGTTCTTTGGATGCAACTCAGCATTCTTTGTCCTCCAAACACAACGAGTTGAGTTTTCACCAAAAAGCTCTATTTTTGTCTCATCAGACCACATGACTTTCTCCCATTCCTCCTCTGGATCATCCAGATGGTCATTGGCAAACTTCAGACAGGCCTGGACATGCGCTGACTTGAGCAGGGGGACCTTGCGTGCACTGCAGGATTTGAATCCATGACGGCGTAGTGTATAACTAATGGTTTTCTTTGAGACTGTGGTCCAAGCTCTCTTCAGGTCATTGACCAGGTCCTGCTGTGTAGTTCTGGGCTGATCCCTCACTTCCTCATGACCATTGATGCCCCACGAGGTGAGATCTTGCATGGAGCCCCAGACCGAGGGTGATTGACCGTCATCTTGAACTTCTTCCATTTTCTAATAATTGCACCAAGAGTTGTTGCCTTCTCACCAAGCTGCTTGCCTATTGTCCTGTAGCCCATCCCAACCTTGTGCAGGTCTACAATTCTATCCCTGATGTCCTTACACCCTGTCTTGTCTTGGCCACTGTGGAGAGTTGGAGTCTTTTTGAGTGAGTGTGTTGACAGGTGTCTTTTATACAGGTAACAAGTTCAAACAGGTGCAGTTAATACCGGTTAATGAGTGGAGAACTGGAGGGCTTCTTAAAGAAAAACTAACAGGTCTGTTAGAGCCGGAATTCTTACTGGTTGGTAGGTCAACGAAAATGTATGTCATGCAATAAAATGCAAATTAATTATTTAAAAATCATACAATGTGATTTTCTGGATTTTTGTTTTAGATTCCATCTTTCACAGTTGAAGTGTACCTATGATAAAAATAACAGACCTCTACATATTTGAAAGTAGGAAAAACCTGCTAAATTGGCAGTGTATCAAATACTTGTTCTCTCCCACTGTATATAGTGGGGTGCCGATACAGAGTCAGTGTGCGGGGGCACCGGTTAGTTGAGGTAGTGTGTACAGTTGAAGTCAGAAGTTTACATACATCTTAGCCAAATACATTTAAACTCAGTTTTTCACAATATCTGACATTTAATCCTAGTAAATGTTCCCTGTTTTAGGTCAGTTAGGATCACCACTTTATTTAAAAAAAAATGTGAAATGTCAGAATAATAGTAGAGAGAATGATTTATTTCAGCTTTTATTTATTTCATCATATTCCCAGTGGGTCAGAAGTTTACATACACTCAATTAGTATTTGGTAGCATTGCCTTTAAATTGTTTAACTTGGGTCAAATGTTTCGGGTAGCCTTCCACAAGCTTCCCACAATAATCTTTGGCCCATTCCTCCTGACAGAGCTGGTGTAACTGAGTCAGGTTTGTAGGCCTCCTTGCTCGCACACACCTTTTCAGTTCCGCCCACACATTTTCTGCAGGATTGAAGTCAGGGCTTTGCGATGGCCACTCCATTACCTTGACTTTGTTGTCCTTTAGCCATTTGTCCACAACTTTGGAAGTATGCTTGGGGTCATTGTGCATTTGGAAGACCCATTTGCGACCAAGCTTTAACTTCCTGACTGATGTCTTGAGATGTTGCTTCAATATATCCACATAATTTTAAATTCCGCATGATGCCATCTATTTTGTGAAGTGCACCAGTCCCTCCTGCAGCAAAGCACCCCCACAACATGATACTCCAGGCAGGCAGACAGACATATCTCTCTCCTGAGGTCTGTGACCTTTACCGCCAGAGACACAACATCACAGAGGGAGATGAAGTACTTCTGGGTTCTCCATAGAGTGGATGGACATGTGTGACGTTTTGCCCGATGGACCATTTCCATGGTAACAACCCCTAGCTGTTACCATTCTCTATGGTAACAAACCCTAGCTGCTACCATTCTCCATGGTAACAAACCCTAGCTGCTACCATTCTCCATGGTAACAAACCCTAGCTGTTACCATTCTCTATGGTAACAAACCCTAGCTGCTACCATTCTCCATGGTAACAAACCCTAGCTGTTACCATTCTCTATGGTAACAACCCCTAGCTGTTGCCATTCTCCATGGTAACAAACCCTAACTGTTACCATTCTCTATGGTAACAAACCCTAGCTGTTGCCATTACTGCAGGTACCGCCAGCGGGAGTCTCTCACTGAGCATGTGCAAGTATCAATAGCTATTCCAAGCTGCCGAGCGAGAAGGGAAGACTGTGCTCATCCAATCACACACCGGTTGACCAGGTAGACAATGTGTCCATCTGACCTGATCTCCTTTGATAATTCAAGTTGTAATCAATTTCGGCGTGTTCCTCCCTATCAGAGATGGAATGGTGCGAGGTTAAGCGTCAGACGCGATCTGTTCCCCGTGCTGTCCTAAAGAGTATGATCTCAGAATGCACAAGTTAGTTCCACCCTGTGGATTTGCAAATGGCAACCTTTTCCCTAATGGGTCCCGGTCAAAAGGAGTGGACTATGTAGGAAATAAGGAGCCATTTGGGACACAGGCTTAGTCTCCTATTCCCTAATGGGTCCCGGTCAAAAGGAGTGGACTATGTAGGAAATAAGGAGCCTTTTGGGACACAGGCTTAGTCTCCTATTCCCTAATGGGTCCCGGTCAAAAGGAGTGGACTATGTAGGAAATAAGGAGCCTTTTGGGACACAGGCTTAGTCTCCTATTCCCTAATGGGTCCCGGTCAAAAGGAGTGGACTATGTAGGAAATAAGGAGCCTTTTGGGACACAGGCTTAGTCTCCTATTCCCTAATGGGTCCCGGTCAAAAGGAGTGGACTATGTAGGAAATAAGGAGCCATTTGGGACACAGGCTTAGTCTCCTATTCTCTAATGGGTCCCGGTCAAAAGGAGTGGACTATGTAGGAAATAAGGAGCCATTTGGGACACAGGCTTAGTCTCCTATTCCCTAATGGGTCCCGGTCAAAAGGAGTGGACTATGTAGGAAATAAGGAGCCATTTGGGACACAGGCTTAGTCTCCTATTCTCTAATGGGTCCCGGTCAAAAGGAGTGGACTATGTAGGAAATAAGGAGCCATTTTGGACACAGGCTTAGTCTCCTATTCTCTAATGGGTCCCGGTCAAAAGGAGTGGACTATGTAGGAAATAAGGAGCCATTTGGGACACAGGCTTAGTCTCCTATTCCCTAATGGGTCCCAGTCAAAAGGAGTGGACTATGTAGGAAATAAGGAGCCATTTGGGACACAGGCTTAGTCTCCTATTCTCTAATGGGTCCCGGTCAAAAGGACTGGACTATGTAAGAAATAGGGAGTCATTTGGGACACAGGCTTAGTCTCCTATTCCCTAATGGGTCCCGGTCAAAAGGAGTGGACTATGTAAGAAATAGGGAGCCATTTGGGACACAGGCTTAGTCTCCTCATTGTGAGTGCTGACAGCTGTCTCTGTGCCCGGTAAAGGCGAAAACCTAGTCGTGTCTTCCCTAGTTAATCCAACCTCTCTGAATCAGAGAGATGCGGAGTGGGGGGAGGCTGCCTTAAATCGAACATCCACGGCACCCAGGGAACAGTGGGTTAACTGCCTTGCACAAGTGGCAGAATGGCAGATTTTTATCTTGTCGGCTCGGGGGATTCAATCTAGCAACCCAACACTCTAACCACTAGGCTACCTGCCGCCTCTACACTCTGACCTCTAGGCTACCTGCTAGATCTGCCTGATTCAACACCCATGTCCACCAAGATGTTAAGAGATTAAGAAGGCAACCTGGGACTCAAACATCCGTTTAGGCTTTAATCATAGTTTTTAGGCTTTAATCATTGTTTTTTTGCCTTTAATCAGTGCTTTTAGTCTTTAATCATTGTTTTTCGGCTTTAATCATTGTTTTGGGGCTTTAATCATTGAAGAATATATCTGAAAAATGACTCATGAGCTTAGTTGAACTGTTTAACCCCATTAGAACCTAGCCGGCAGATGCTGTAAGACGCAGACAACAGGCCACTCTGTTGTTTATTTATACAAGTGGTAGTGGGGTTGTTCATCTTGTATAACAAAGATGTTGTTTATTTATACAAGTGGTAGTGGGGTTGTTCATCTTGTATAACAAAGATGTTGTTTATTTATACAAGTGGTAGTGGGGTTGTTCATCTTGTATAACAAAGATGTTGTTTATTTATACAAGTGGTAGTGGGGTTGTTCATCTTGTATAACAAAGATGTTGTTTATTTATACAAGTGGTAGTGGGGTTGTTCATCAGGCAACCTTGTATAACAAAGATATTGTTTTCAACCAACTGCCAAGTTTTCTGTTTTCTATTAGTTCCTTCAATTGTTTTGGTGCTCCAATGCCACACCATTTCAATCTCCATCCCATTCACTATGGCACACAGGGAAATGTATGTTTATTCACTGCCATGGTCTCATTGTATTCCCAATGCCATTCACAGTGAGTCATACTACTTGTTGTGGATCTTCACATTACAAGATAGGTACAGTTGATGTCGGGAAGTTTACATACACTTAGGTTGGAGTCATTAAAACTTGTTTTTCAACCACTCCACAATTTTCTTGTTAACAAACTTTAGTTTTGGCAAGTCGGTTAGGACATCTACTTTATGCATGACACAAGTTATTTTTCCAACAATTGTTTACAGAGTGATTATTTCACTTATAATTCACTGTATCACAATTCCAGTGTATCAGAAGATAACATACACTAAGTTGACTGTGCCTTTAAACAGCTGGGAAAATTCCAGAAAATGATGTCATGGCTTTAGAAGCTTCTGATAGGCTGATTGACATCATTTGAGTCAATTAGAGGTGTACCTGTGGATATATTTCAAGGCCTACCTTCAAACTCAGTGCCTCTTTGCTTGACATCATGGGAAGATCAAAATATATCAGCCAATACCTCAGAATTGTAGACCTCCACAAGTCTGGTTCATCCTTGGGAGCAATTTCCAAACACCTGAAGGTACCACGTTCATCTGTACAAACAATAGTACGCAAGTATAAACACCATGGGACCACTCAGTGGTCATACCGCTCAGGAAGGAGACGCGTTCTGTCTCCTAGAGATGATTGTACTTTGGTGCAAAAAGTGCAAATCAATCCCAGAACAACTGCAAAGGACCTTGTGAAGATGCTGGAGGAAACGGGTACAAAAGTATCTATATCCACAGTAAAACGAGTCCTGTATCGACATAACCTGAAAGGCCGCTCAGCAAGGAAGAAGCCACTGCTCCAAAACTGCCATAAAAAAGCCCGAATACGATTTGTAACTGTACATGGGGACAAAGATCGTACTTTTTGGAGAAATGTCCTCTGGTCGGATGAAACAAAAATAGAACTGTTTGGCCATAATGACCATCGTTATGTTTGGAGGAAAAAGGGGGATACTTGCAAGCCGAAGGACACCATCCCAACCGTGAAGCACGGGGGTGGCAGCATCATGTTGTGGGGCATCATGTTTTAGATGGCAGTGTGAGGCAGGAAAATTATGTGGACATATTGAAGCAACATCTCAAGACATCAGTCAGGAAGTTAAAGCTTGGTCACACAAAGGTCTTCCAAATGGACAATGCATACTTCCAAAGTTGTGGCAAAATAGCTAAAGGACATCAAAGTCAAGGTATTGGAGTGGCCATCACAAAGCCCTGACCTCAACCCTATGGAAAATGTGTGTGTAGAACTGAAAAAGCGTGGAGGCCTACAAATCTGACTCAGTTACACCAGCTCTGTCAGGAGGAATGGGCTAAAATTCACCTAATTTATTATGGGAAGCTTGTGGAAGGCTACCCGAAACATTTGACCCAAGTTAAACCATTTAAAGGCAATGCTACCAAATACTAATTGAGTGTATGTAAACTTCTGACCCACTGGGAATATGATGAAAGAAATAAAAGCTGAAATAAATAAATTATTCTCTCTACTATTATTCTGATATTTCACATTCTTAAAATAAAGTGGTGATCCTAACTGACCTAAAACAGGGAATTTTCACTAGGATTAAATGTCAGGAATTGAGAAAAACTTAGTTTAAATGTATTTGGCTATGGTAAACTTCCAACTTCAACTGTAGCTTTACGTTTAAGTAATTTATCAGACACTCTTATCCACCCTTAGACTTACAGCAGCAAGTAGAGTTAAGTGCCTTTGCTCAAAGGGGCATCCACACATTTTACACCTTTGTCATCTCCAGGATTTGAACCGGAGACCTTTAGGTAACTAGTCAAACGCTCTAACGGCATATTACAGTCTTCCCTCACAAGATGTGAATTATGGCAATCAGATGCTATCACAACTGTTCCTGTGAAAGACATCTATAGTCAAGCTTTGGTAAAATGTAACATGGATCTAATTCATCCAGTCAAACACACAGAAAAGTTATGCACACACACAGACATGCACGCACACACGCACGCACGCACGCACGCACGCACGCACACACACACACACACACAC
The DNA here is from genome assembly GCF_034236695.1 of Oncorhynchus nerka. NCBI lineage: Eukaryota > Metazoa > Chordata > Actinopteri > Salmoniformes > Salmonidae > Oncorhynchus > Oncorhynchus nerka. Next base: position 100,504,213 of record NC_088417.1, on the reverse strand, counting down.
ACACACACACACACACACACACACACACAGACACACACACACACACACACACACACACACACACACACACACACAGAGACATGCACACACGCACACACACACACTTATGGACACACATACACACAATTATTCACACACATACACGCACTTATAGACACACACACACACACACACACAAATACATATGCACACACACACACACACACACACACACACACACACACACACACACATTTAACTACCTCTCCAGTTGCTTTTGAATGTATGAGGAAACAAAGGCTGTTGGAGGGCCATTTCAGTTCTATCTCACAGCCAACTGGAGCCCTGAACCCTCAGTCTACCTGACACACGCACGCACACACACACGTGCGCGCACACACACACACACACACACACACACACACACACACACACACACACACACACACACACACACACACACACACACACACACACACACACACACACACACACACACACACACAGACACTCACACACACAGAGACACTCACCCTCCATCTCCCTGTCTGTCAGATAAACCACTGTTTAACTACATGGCCCTGCCTGCCTGCCTGCACTTTGTGTTGTTGGGAAAATACAATCAGGCCTGGATCTAAATTGCAGGTATTGAAGTGAGAACAATCACATTGAAGAAATCCCCCAGGTTAGTGGTGATAGTGGTGACAGGAGAAATCCCCCAGGTTAGTGGTGATAGTGGTGACTGGAGAAATCCCCCAGGTTAGTGGTGATAGTGGTGACTGGAGAAATCCCCCAGGTTAGTGGTGAATGGAGAAATCCTCCAGGTTAGTTGTGACTGGAGAAATCCCCCAGGTTAGTGGTAACTGGAGAAATCCCCCAGGTTAGTGGTGACTGGAGAAATCCCCCAGGTTAGTTGTGACTGGAGAAATCCTCCAGGTTAGTGGTGACTGGAGAAATCCTCCAGGTTAGTGGTGACTGGAGAAATCCTCCAGGTTAGTGGTGACTGGAGAAATCCCCCAGGTTAGTGGCTTATGTTACCCCACAGTGATGTGTTGTTCTCTCCTTCGTGTGTTGTTCCCTCCTTAGTGTGTTGTTCCCTCCTTAGTGTGTTGTTCCCTCCTTAGTGTGTTGTTCTCTCCTTAGTGTGTTGTTCCCTCCTTAGTGTGTTGTTCCCTCCTCAGTGTGTTGTGCCCTCCTTAGTGTGTTGTGCCCTCCTTAGTGTGTTGTTCCCTCCTTAGTGTGTTGTTCCCTCCTTAGTGTGTTGTTCCCTCCTTAGTGTGTGTTGTGCCCTCCTTAGTGTGTTGTTCCCTCCTTAGTGTGTTGTTCTCTCCTTAGTGTGTTGTTCCCTCCTTAGTGTGTTGTTCCCTCCTCAGTGTGTTGTTCCCTCCTTAGTGTGTGTTGTTCCCTCCTTAGTGTGTGTTGTTCCCTCCTTAGTGTGTTGTTCTCTCCTTAGTGTGTGTTGTTCCCTCCTTAGTGTGTGTTGTTCCCTCCTCTTAGTGTGTTGTTCCCTCCTTAGTGTGTGTTGTGCCCTCCTTAGTGTGTTGTTCCCTCCTTAGTGTGTTGTTCTCTCCTTAGTGTGTGTTGTTCCCTCCTTAGTGTGTTGTTCCCTCCTTAGTGTGTTGTGCCCTCCTTAGTGTGTTGTTCCCTCCTTAGTGTGTTGTTCTCTCCTTAGTGTGTGTTGTTCCCTCCTTAGTGTGTTGTTCCCTCCTTAGTGTGTTGTTCCCTCCTCAGTGTGTTGTGCCCTCCTTAGTGTGTTGTGCCCTCCTTAGTGTGTTGTTCCCTCCTTAGTGTGTTGTTCTCTCCTTAGTGTGTGTTGTTCCCTCCTTAGTGTGTTGTTCCCTCCTTAGTGTGTGTTGTGCCCTCCTTAGTGTGATGTGCCCTCCTTAGTGTGTTGTTCCCTCCTTAGTGTGTTGTTCTCTCCTTAGTGTGTGTTGTTCTCTCCTTAGTGTGTTGTTCCCTCCTTAGTGTGTTGTTCCCTCCTCAGTGTGTTGTGCCCTCCTTAGTGTGTTGTGCCCTCCTTAGTGTGTTGTTCCCTCCTTAGTGTGTTGTTCCCTCCTTAGTGTGTTGTTCCCTCCTTAGTGTGTGTTGTGCCCTCCTTAGTGTGTTGTTCCCTCCTTAGTGTGTTGTTCTCTCCTTAGTGTGTTGTTCCCTCCTTAGTGTGTTGTTCCCTCCTCAGTGTGTTGTTCCCTCCTTAGTGTGTGTTGTTCCCTCCTTAGTGTGTGTTGTTCCCTCCTTAGTGTGTTGTTCTCTCCTTAGTGTGTGTTGTTCCCTCCTTAGTGTGTGTTGTTCCCTGCTTAGTGTGTTGTTCCCTCCTTAGTGTGTGTTGTGCCCTCCTTAGTGTGTTGTTCCGTCCTTAGTGTGTTGTTCTCTCCTTAGTGTGTGTTGTTCCCTCCTTAGTGTGTTGTTCCCTCCTTAGTGTGTGTTGTGCCCTCCTTAGTGTGTTGTGCCCTCCTTAGTGTGTTGTTCCCTCCTTAGTGTGTTGTTCTCTCCTTAGTGTGTGTTGTTCCCTCCTTAGTGTGTTGTTCCCTCCTTAGTGTGTTGTTCTCTCCTTAGTGTGTGTTGTTCCCTCCTTAGTGTGTGTTGTTCCCTCCTTAGTGTGTTGTTCCCTCCTTAGTGTGTTGTTCTCTCCTTAGTGTGTTGTGCCCTCCTTAATGTGTTGTTCCCTCCTCAGTGTGTTGTTCCCTCCTTAGTGTGTGTTGTTCCCTCCTTAGTGTGTTGTTCTCTCCTTAGTCTGTTGTTCTCTCCTTAGTCTGTTGTTGTCTCCTTAGTGTGTGTTGTTCCCTCCTCAGTGTGTTGTTCCCTCCTTAGTGTGTTGTTGTCTCCTTGGTGTGTTGTTCCCTCCTTAGTGTGTGTTGTTCCCTCCTCAGTGTGTTGTGCCCTCCTTAGTGTGTTGTTCCCTCCTTAGTGTGTGTTCTTCTCTCCTTAGTGTGTTGTTCTCTCCTTAGTGTGTTGTTCCCTCCTTAGTGTGTGTTGTTCCCTCCTTAGTGTGTTGTTCTCTCCTTAGTCTGTGTTGTGCCCTCCTTAGTGTGTTGTTCCCTCCTTAGTGTGTTGTGCCCTCCTTAGTGTGTTGTTCCCTCCTTAGTGTGTGTTGTACTCTCCTTAGTGTGTTGTTCCCTCCTTAGTGTGTTGTTCCCTCCTTAGTGTGTGTTGTTCCCTCCTTAGTGTGTGTTGTTCCCTCCTCAGTGCGTTGTGCCCTCCTTAGTGTGTTGTTCCCTCCTTAGTGTGTGTTCTTCTCTCCTTAGTGTGTGTTGTTCCCTCCTTAGTGTGTTGTTCTCTCATTAGTGTGTGTTGTTCTCTCCTTAGTGTGTTGTTCCCTCCTTAGTGTGTTGATCTCTGGTTAGTGTGTGTTGTTCTCTCCTTAGTGTGTTGATCTCTGGTTAGTGTGTGTTGGTCTCTCCTTAGTGTGTTGATCTCTGGTTAGTGTGTGTTGTTCTCTCCTTAGTGTGTTGTTCCCTCCTTAGTGTGTTGTTCCCTCCTTAGTGTGTGTTGTTCCCTCCTTAGTGTGTGTTGTTCCCTCCTTAGTGTGTGTTGTTCTCTCCTTAGTGTGTTGTTCCCGCCTTAGTGTGTGTTGTTCCCTCCTTAGTGTGTTGTTCCCTCCTTAGTGTGTGTTATTCTCTCCTTAGTCTGTGTTGTTCTCTCCTTAGTGTGTTGTTCCCTCCTTAGTGTGTTGTTCCCTCCTTAGTGTGTGTTGTTCCCTGCTTAGTGTGTTGTTCCCTCCTTAGTGTGCTGTTCCCTCCTTAGTGTGTGTTGTTCCCTCCTTAGTGATTTGTTCCCTCCTTAGTGTGTGTTGTTCTCTCCTTAGTGTGTTGTTCCCTCCTTAGTGTGTTGTTGTCTCCTTGGTGTGTTGTTCCCTCCTTAGTGTGTGTTGTTCCCTCCTCAGTGTGTTGTGCCCTCCTTAGTGTGTTGTTCCCTCCTTAGTGTGTGTTCTTCTCTCCTTAGTGTGTTGTTCTCTCCTTAGTGTGTTGTTCCCTCCTTAGTGTGTGTTGTTCCCTCCTTAGTGTGTTGTTCTCTCCTTAGTCTGTGTTGTGCCCTCCTTAGTGTGTTGTTCCCTCCTTAGTGTGTTGTGCCCTCCTTAGTGTGTTGTTCCCTCCTTAGTGTGTGTTGTTCTCTCCTTAGTGTGTTGTTCCCTCCTTAGTGTGTTGTTGTCTCCTTGGTGTGTTGTTCCCTCCTTAGTGTGTGTTGTTCCCTCCTCAGTGCGTTGTGCCCTCCTTAGTGTGTTGTTCCCTCCTTAGTGTGTGTTCTTCTCTCCTTAGTGTGTGTTGTTCCCTCCTTAGTGTGTTGTTCTCTCATTAGTGTGTGTTGTTCTCTCCTTAGTGTGTAATTCCCTCCTTAGTGTGTTGATCTCTGGTTAGTGTGTGTTGTTCTCCCCTTAGTGTGTTGATCTCTGGTTAGTGTGTGTTGTTCTCTCCTTAGTGTGTTGTTCCCTCCTTAGTGTGTTGTTCCCTCCTTAGTGTGTGTTGTTCCCTCCTTAGTGTGTGTTGTTCCCTCCTTAGTGTGTGTTGTTCTCTCCTTAGTGTGTTGTTCCCTCCTTAGTGTGTTGTTCCCGCCTTAGTGTGTGTTGTTCCCTCCTTAGTGTGTTGTTCCCTCCTTAGTGTGTGTTCTTCTCTCCTTAGTCTGTTGTTCTCTCCTTAGTGTGTGTTGTTCTCTCCTTAGTCTGTGTTGTTCTCTCCTTAGTCTGTTGTTTCCTCCTTAGTGTGTTGTTCCCTCCTTAGTGTGTTGTTCCCTCCTCAGTGTGTTGTTCCCTCCTCAGTGTGTTGTGCCCTCCTTAGTGTGTGTTGTTCCCTCCTTAGTGGGTGTTGTTCCCTCCTCAGTGTGTTGTTCCCTCCTTTGTGTGTTGTTCCCTCCTCAGTGTGTTGTTCCCTCCTTAGTGTGTTGTTCCCTCCTTAGTGTGTGTTGTTCCCTCCTTAGTGTGTCTTGTTCCCTCCTTAGTGTGTGTTGTTCCCTCCTTAGTGTGTGTTGTTCCCTCCTTAGTGTGTGTTGTTCCCTGCTTAGTGTGTTGTTCCCTCCTTAGTGTGCTGTTCCCTCCTTAGTGTGTGTTGTTCCCTCCTTAGTGTGTGTTGTTCCCTCCTTAGTGTGTTGTTCCCTCCTTAGTGTGTGTTGTTCTCTCCTTAGTGTGTTGTTCCCTCCTTAGTGTGTTGTTCCCTCCTTGGTGTGTGTTGTGCCCTCCTTAGTGTGTGTTGTTCCTCCTTAGTGTGTTGTGCCCTCCTTAGTCTGTGTTGTTCCCTCCTCCTTAGTGTGTGTTGTTCTCTCCTTAGTGTGTTGTGCCCTCCTTAGTGTGTTGTTGTCTCCTTAGTGTGTGTTGTTCCCTCCCTAGTGCGTTGTTCCCTCCTCAGTGTGTTGTTCCCTCCTTAGTGTGTTGTTCCCTCCTTAGTGTGTTAGTGTGTGTTGTTCCCTCCTTAGTGTGTTGTTCCCTCCTTAGTGTGTTGTTCCCTCCCTCCTTAGTGTGTTGTTCCCTCCTTAGTGTGTGTGTGTGTTGTTCCCTCCTTAGTGTGTGTTGTTCCCTCCTTAGTGTGTGTTGTTGTCTCCTTAGTGTGTGTTGTTCCCTCCTTAGTGTGTGTTGTTCCCTCCTTAGTGTGTGTTGTTCTCCTTAGTGTGTGTTGTTCTCTCCTTAGTGTGTTGTTGTCTCCTTAGTGTGTGTTGTTCCCTCCTTAGTGTGTGTTGTTCCCTCCTTAGTGTGTGTTGTTCTCTCCTTAGTGTGTTGTTCCCTCCTCAGTGTGTTGTTCCCTCCTCAGTGTGTTGTTCCCTCCTCAGTGTGTTGTTCCCTCCTCAGTGTGTTGTTCCCTCCTCAGTGTGTTGTGCCCTCCTTAGTGTGTGTTGTTCCCTCCTTAGTGTGTGTTGTTCCCTCCTCAGTGTGTTGTTCCCTCCTTAGTATGTTGTTCCCTCCTCAGTGTGTTGTTCCCTCCTTAGTGTGTTGTTCCCTCCTTAGTGTGTGTTGTTCCCTCCTTAGTGTGTGTTGTTCCCTCCTTAGTGTGTGTTGTTCCCTGCTTAGTGTGTTGTTCCCTCCTTAGTGTGTGTTGTTCCCTGCTTAGTGTGTTGTTCCCTCCTTAGTGTGCTGTTCCCTCCTTAGTGTGTGTTGTTACCTCCTTAGTGTGTGTTGTTCCCTCCTTAGTGATTTGTTCCCTCCTTAGTGTGTGTTGTTCTCTCCTTAGTGTGTTGTTCCCTCCTTAGTGTGTTGTTCCCTCCTTGGTGTGTGTTGTGCCCTCCTTAGTGTGTGTTGTTCCCTCCTTAGTGTGTTGTGCCCTCCTTAGTCTGTGTTGTTCCCTCCTTAGTGTGTGTTGTTCTCTCCTTAGTGTGTTGTGCCCTCATTAGTGTGTTGTTGTCTCCTTAGTGTGTGTTGTTCCCTCCCTAGTGCGTTGTTCCCTCCTCAGTGTGTTGTTCCCTCCTTAGTGTGTTGTTCCCTCCTTAGTGTGTTGTTGTCTCCTTAGTGTGTTGTTCCCTCCTCAGTGTGTTGTTCCCTCCTTAGTGTGTTGTTCCCTCCTTAGTGTGTGTTGTTCCCTCCTTAGTGTGTGTTGTTCCCTCCTTAGTGTGTGTTGTTCCCTCCTTAGTGTGTGTTGTTCTCTCCTTAGTGTGTTGTTCCCTCCTTAGTGTGTTGTTGTCTCCTTGGTGTGTTGTTCCCTCCTTAGTGTGTGTTGTTCCCTCCTCAGTGCGTTGTGCCCTCCTTAGTGTGTTGTTCCCACCTTAGTGTGTGTTCTTCTCTCCTTAGTGTGTGTTGTTCCCTCCTTAGTGTGTTGTTCTCTCATTAGTGTGTGTTGTTCTCTCCTTAGTGTGTTGTTCCCTCCTTAGTGTGTTGATCTCTGGTTAGTGTGTGTTGTTCTCTCCTTAGTGTGTTGATCTCTGGTTAGTGTGTGTTGTTCTCTCCTTAGTGTGTTGATCTCTGGTTAGTGTGTTGTTCTCTCCTTAGTGTGTTGTTCCCTCCTTAGTGTGTTGTTCCTCCTTAGTGTGTTGTTTCCTCCTTAGTGTGTTGTTCCCTCCTTAGTGTGTTGTTCCCTCCTCAGTGTGTTGTTCCCTCCTCAGTGTGTTGTGCCCTCCTTAGTGTGTGTTGTTCCCTCCTTAGTGGGTGTTGTTCCCTGCTTAGTGTGTTGTTCCCTCCTCAGTGTGTTGTTCCCTCCTTAGTGTGTTGTTCCCTCCTTAGTGTGTGTTGTTCCCTCCTTAGTGTGTGTTGTTCCCTCCTTAGTGTGTGTTGTTCCCTCCTTAGTGTGTGTTGTTCCCTGCTTAGTGTGTTGTTCCCTCCTTAGTGTGCTGTTCCCTCCTTAGTGTGTGTTGTTCCCTCCTTAGTGTGTGTTGTTCCCTCCTTAGTGTGTTGTTCCCTCCTTAGTGTGTGTTGTTCTCTCCTTAGTGTGTTGTTCCCTCCTTAGTGTGTTGTTCCCTCCTTGGTGTGTGTTGTGCCCTCCTTAGTGTGTGTTGTTCCCTCCTTAGTGTGTTGTGCCCTCCTTAGTCTGTGTTGTTCCCTCCTTAGTGTGTGTTGTTCTCTCCTTAGTGTGTTGTGCCCTCCTTAGTGTGTTGTTGTCTCCTTAGTGTGTGTTGTTCCCTCCCTAGTGCGTTGTTCCCTCCTCAGTGTGTTGTTCCCTCCTTAGTGTGTTGTTCCCTCCTTAGTGTGTTGTTGTCTCCTTAGTGTGTTGTTCCCTCCTCAGTGTGTTGTTCCCTCCTTAGTGTGTTGTTCCCTCCTTAGTGTGTGTTGTTCCCTCCTTAGTGTGTGTTGTTCCCTCCTTAGTGTGTGTTGTTCTCTCCTTAGTGTGTTGTTGTCTCCTTAGTGTGTGTTGTTCCCTCCTTAGTGTGTGTTGTTCCCTCCTTAGTGTGTGTTGTTCTCTCCTTAGTGTGTTGTTCCCTCCTTAGTGTGTTGTTCCCTCCTCAGTGTGTTGTTCCCTCCTCAGTGTGTTGTTCCCTCCTCAGTGTGTTGTTCCCTCCTCAGTGTGTTGTGCCCTCCTTAGTGTGTGTTGTTCCCTCCTTAGTGTGTGTTGTTCCCTCCTCAGTGTGTTGTTCCCTCCGTAGTGTGTTGTTCCCTCCTCAGTGTGTTGTTCCCTCCTTAGTGTGTTGTTCCCTCCTTAGTGTGTGTTGTTCCCTCCTTAGTGTGTGTTGTTCCCTCCTTAGTGTGTGTTGTTCCCTCCTTAGTGTGTGTTGTTCCCTCCTTAGTGTGTGTTGTTCCCTGCTTAGTGTGTTGTTCCCTCCTTAGTGTGTGTTGTTCCCTCCTTAGTGTGTGTTGTTCCCTGCTTAGTGTGTTGTTCCCTCCTTAGTGTGCTGTTCCCTCCTTAGTGTGTGTTGTTCCCTCCTTAGTGTGTGTTGTTCCCTCCTTAGTGATTTGTTCCCTCCTTAGTGTGTGTTGTTCTCTCCTTAGTGTGTTGTTCCCTCCTTAGTGTGTTGTTCCCTCCTTGGTGTGTGTTGTGCCCTCCTTAGTGTGTGTTGTTCCCTCCTTAGTGTGTTGTGCCCTCCTTAGTCTGTGTTGTTCCCTCCTTAGTGTGTGTTGTTCTCTCCTTAGTGTGTTGTGCCCTCATTAGTGTGTTGTTGTCTCCTTAGTGTGTGTTGTTCCCTCCCTAGTGCGTTGTTCCCTCCTCAGTGTGTTGTTCCCTCCTTAGTGTGTTGTTCCCTCCTTAGTGTGTTGTTGTCTCCTTAGTGTGTTGTTCCCTCCTCAGTGTGTTGTTCCCTCCTTAGTGTGTTGTTCCCTCCTTAGTGTGTGTTGTTCCCTCCTTAGTGTGTGTTGTTCTCTCCTTAGTGTGTTGTTGTCTCCTTAGTGTGTGTTGTTCCCTCTTTAGTGTGTGTTGTTCCCTCCTTAGTGTGTGTTGTTCTCTCCTTAGTGTGTTGTTGTCTCCTTAGTGTGTGTTGTTCCCTCTTTAGTGTGTGTTGTTCCCTCCGTAGTGTGTGTTGTTCTCTCCTTAGTGTGTTGTTCCCTCCTTAGTGTGTTGTTCCCTCCTCAGTCTGTTGTTCCCTCCTTAGTGTGTTGTTCCCTCCTCAGTGTGTTGTTCCCTCCTTAGTGTGTGTTGTTCCCTCCTTAGTGTGTGTTGTTCCCTCCTTAGTGTGTTGTTCCCTCCTTAGTGTGTTGTTCCCTCCTTAGTGTGTTGTTCCCTCCTCAGTGTGTTGTTCCCTCCTTAGTGTGTTGTTCCCTCCTTAGTGTGTTCTTCCCTCCTCAGTGTGTTGTGCCCTCCTTAGTGTGTGTTGTTCCCTCCTTAGTGTGTTGTGCCCTCCTTAGTCTGTGTTGTTCCCTCCTTAGTGTGTGTTGTTCTCTCCTTAGTGTGTTGTGCCCTCATTAGTGTGTTGTTGTCTCCTTAGTGTGTGTTGTTCCCTCCCTAGTGCGTTGTTCCCTCCTCAGTGTGTTGTTCCCTCCTTAGTGTGTTGTTCCCTCCTTAGTGTGTTGTTGTCTCCTTAGTGTGTTGTTCCCTCCTCAGTGTGTTGTTCCCTCCTTAGTGTGTTGTTCCCTCCTTAGTGTGTGTTGTTCCCTCCTTAGTGTGTGTTGTTCTCTCCTTAGTGTGTTGTTGTCTCCTTAGTGTGTGTTGTTCTCCTTAGTGTGTGTTGTTCTCCCTCCTTAGTGTGTGTTGTTCTCCTCCTTAGTGTGTTGTTCCCTCCTTAGTGTGTGTTGTTCCTCCTTAGTGTGTGTTGTTCCCTCCGTAGTGTGTGTTGTTCTCTCCTTAGTGTGTTGTTCCCTCCTTAGTGTGTTGTTCCCTCCTCAGTCTGTTGTTCCCTCCTTAGTGTGTTGTTCCTCCTCAGTGTGTTGTTCCCTCCTTAGTGTGTGTTGTTCCCTCCTTAGTGTGTGTGTTGTTCCCTCCTTAGTGTGTTGTTCCTCCTTAGTGTGTGTTGTTCCTCCTTAGTGTGTGTTGTTCCCTCCTTAGTGTGTTGTTCCCTCCTCAGTGTGTTGTTCCCTCCTTAGTGTGTTGTTCCCTCCTTAGTGTGTTGTTCCCTCCTTAGTGTGTTGTTCCCTCCTCAGTGTGTTGTCCCCTCCATAGTGTGCTGTCCCCTCCCTAGTGTGTTGTTCCCTCCTTAGTGTGTGTTGTTCCCTCCTTGGTGTGTTGTTCCCTCCCTAGTGTGTTGTTCCCTCCTTAGTGTGTGTTGTTCCCTCCTTAGTGTGTTGTTCCCTCCTTAGTGTGTGTTGTTCTCTCCTTAGTGTGTGTTGTTCTCTCCTTAGTGTGTGTTGTTCTCTCCTTAGTGTCTGTTGTTCTCTCCATAGTGTGCTGTTCCCTCCTTAGTGTGTTGTTCCCTCCTTAGTGTGTGTTGTTCCCTCCTTAGTGTGTTGTTCCCTCCTTAGTGTGTTGTTCCCTCCTTAGTGTGTGTTGTTCTCTCCTTAGTGTGTTGTTCCCTCCTTAGTGTGTGTTGTTCCCTCCTTAGTGTGTTGTTCCCTCCTTAGTGTGTTGTTCCCTCCTTAGTGTGTGTTGTTCTCTCCTTAGTGTGTTGTTCCCTCCTTAGTGTGTTGTTCCCTCCTTGGTGTGTTGTTCCCTCCGTAGTGTGTTGTTCTCTCCTCAGTGTGTTGTTCCCTCCTTAGTGTGTTGTTCCCTCCTTAGTGTGTTGTTCCCTCCTTAGTTTGTTGTTCTCTCCTTAGTGTGTTGTTCTCTCCTTAGTGTGTTGTTCCCTCCTTAGTGTGTTGTTCTCTCCTCAGTGTGTTGTTCCCTCCTTAGTGTGTTGTTCCCTCCTCAGTGTGTTGTCCCCTCCATAGTGTGCTGTCCCCTCCCTAGTGTGTTGTTGTCTCCTTAGTGTGTGTTGTTCCCTCCTTGGTGTGTTGTTCCCTCCCTAGTGTGTTGTTCCCTCCTCGGTGTGTTGTCCCCTCCATAGTGTGCTGTAGTGTGTTGTTCCTCCTTAGTGTGTGTGTGTGTTGTTCCCTCCCTGTTGGTAGTGTTGTTCTCCTTAGTGTGTGTTGTTCCCTCCTTAGTGTGTTGTTCCCTCCTTAGTGTGTGTTGTTCCCTCCTTAGTGTGTTGTTCCTCCTCCTCCTTAGTGTGTGTTGTTCTCTCCTTAGTGTGTTTCTCCTCCTTAGTGTCTGTTGTCCTTAGTGTGTTGTTCTCTCCAGTAGTGTGCTGTTCCCTCCTTAGTGTGTTGTTCCCTCCTTAGTGTGTGTTGTTCCCTCCTTAGTGTGTTGTTCCCTCCTTAGTGTGTTGTTCCCTCCTTAGTGTGTGTTGTTCCCTCCTTAGTGTGTTGTTCCCTCCTTAGTGTGTGTTGTTCCCTCCTTAGTGTGTTGTTCCCTCCTTAGTGTGTTGTTCCCTCCTTAGTGTGTGTTGTTCTCTCCTTAGTGTGTTGTTCCCTCCTTAGTGTGTTGTTCCCTCCTTAGTGTGTTGTTCCCTCCGTAGTGTGTTGTTCTCTCCTCAGTGTGTTGTTCCCTCCTTAGTGTGTTGTTCCCTCCTTAGTGTGTTGTTCCCTCCTTAGTGTGTTGTTCTCTCCTTAGTGTGTGTTGTTCTCCTCCTTAGTGTGTTGTTCCCTCCTTAGTGTGTTGTTCTCTCCTCAGTGTGTTGTTCCCTCCTTAGTGTGTTGTTCCCTCCTCAGTGTGTTGTCCCCTCCATAGTGTGCTGTCCCCTCCCTAGTGTGTTGTTGTCTCCTTAGTGTGTGTTGTTCCCTCCTTGGTGTGTTGTTCCCTCCCTAGTGTGGTGTTCCCTCCTTAGTGTGTGTTGTTCCCTCCTTAGTGTGTTGTTCCCTCCTTAGTGTGTGTTGTTCTCTCCTTAGTGTGTGTTGTTCTCTCCTTAGTGTGTGTTGTTCTCTCCATAGTGTGCTGTTCCCTCCTTAGTGTGTTGTTCCCTCCTTAGTGTGTGTTGTTCCCTACTTAGTGTGTTGTTCCCTCCTTAGTGTGTTGTTCCCTCCTTAGTGTGTTGTTCCCTCCTTAGTGTGTGTTGTTCTCTCCTTAGTGTGTTGTTCCCTCCTTAGTGTGTTGTTCCCTCCTTAGTGTGTTGTTCCCTCCTTAGTGTGTTGTTCTCTCCTTAGTGTGTTGTTCTCTCCTTAGTGTGTTGTTCCCTCCTTAGTGTGTTGTTCTCTCCTCAGTGTGTTGTTCCCTCCTTAGTGTGTTGTTCCCTCCTTAGTGTGTTGTTCCCTCCTTAGTGTGTTGTTCTCTCCTTAGTGTGTTGTTCTCTCCTTAGTGTGTTGTTCTCTCCTTAGTGTGTTGTTCCCTCCTTAGTGTGTGTTGTTTCCTCCTTAGTGTGTTGTTCCCACCTTAGTGTGTTGTTCCCTCCTTAGTGTGTTGTTCCCTCCTTAGTGTGTTGTTCCCTCCTTAGTGTGTGTTCCCTCCTTAGTGTGTGTTGTTGCCCTCCTTAGTGTGTGTTGTTCCCTCCTTAGTGTGTGTTGTTCCCTCCTTAGTGTGTTGTTCTCCTCCTTAGTGTGTGTTCCCTCCTTAGTGTGTGTGTGTTGTTGCCCTCCTTAGTGATGTGTTGTTCCTCCTTAGTGTGTTGTTCCCTCCTTAGTGTGTGTTGTTTCCTCCTTAGTGTGTTGTTCCCTCCTTAGTGTGTTGTTCCCTCCTTAGTGTGTTGTTCCCTCCTTAGTGTGTTGTTCCTCCTTAGTGTGTTGTTCCCTCCTTAGTGTGTGTTGTGCCCTCCTTAGTGTGTTGTTCCCTCCTCAGTGTGTGTTGTTCCCTCCTTAGTGTGTTGTTCTCTCCTTAGTCTGTTCTTGTCTCCTTAGTGTGTTGTTTCCTCCTTAGTGTGTTGTTCTCTCCTTAGTGTGTTGTTCTCTCCTTAGTGTGTTGTTCCTTAGTGTGTTGTTCTCCTCAGTGTGTTGTTCCCTCCTTAGTGTGTTGTTCCCTCCTCAGTGTGTTGTCCCCTCCATAGTGTGTTGTTCCCCTCCTTAGTGTGTTGTTGTCTCCTTAGTGTGTGTTGTTCCCTCCTTGGTGTGTTGTTCCCTCCTAGTGTGGTGTTCCCTCCTTAGTGTGTGTTGTTCCCTCCTTAGTGTGTTGTTCCCTCCTTAGTGTGTGTTGTTCTCTCCTTAGTGTGTGTTGTTCTCTCCTTAGTGTGTGTTGTTCTCTCCATAGTGTGCTGTTCCCTCCTTAGTGTGTTGTTCCTCCTTAGTGTGTGTTTGTTCCTTAGTGTGTGTTGTTCCCTCCTTAGTGTGTTGTTCCCTCCTTAGTGTGTGTTGTTCCCTCCTTAGTGTGTGTTGTTCTCTCCTTAGTGTGTTGTTCCCTCCTTAGTGTGTTGTTCCCTCCTTAGTGTGTTGTTCCCTCCTTAGTGTGTTGTTCCTCCTTAGTGTTGTTCCCTCCTTAGTGTGTTGTTCCCTCCTTAGTGTGTTGTTCCCTCCTTAGTGTGTTGTTCCCTCCTTAGTGTGTTGTTCCCTCCTTAGTGTGTTGTTCCCTCCTTAGTGTGTTGTTCTCTCCTTAGTGTGTTGTTCTCTCCTTAGTGTGTTGTTCTCTCCTTAGTGTGTTGTTCTCTCCTTAGTGTGTTGTTCCCTCCTTAGTGTGTGTTGTTTCCTCCTTAGTGTGTTGTTCCCTCCTTAGTGTGTTGTTCCCTCCTTAGTGTGTTGTTCCCTCCCTCCTTAGTGTTGTTCCCTCCTTAGTGTGTGTTCCCTCCTTAGTGTGTGTTGTGCCCTCCTTAGTGTGTGTTGTTCCCTCCTTAGTGTGTGTTGTTCCCTCCTTAGTGTGTTGTTCCCTCCTTAGTGTGTGTTCCCTCCTTAGTGTGTTGTTCCCTCCTTAGTGTGTGTTGTTCTCTCCTTAGTGTGTGTTGTTCTCTCCTTAGTGTGTGTTGTTCTCTCCATAGTGTGCTGTTCCCTCCTTAGTGTGTTGTTCCCTCCTTAGTGTGTGTTGTTCCCTACTTAGTGTGTTGTTCCCTCCTTAGTGTGTTGTTCCCTCCTTAGTGTGTGTTGTTCTCTCCTTAGTGTGTTGTTCCCTCCTTAGTGTGTTGTTCCCTCCTTAGTGTGTTGTTCCCTCCTTAGTGTGTTGTTCTCTCCTTAGTGTGTTGTTCTCTCCTTAGTGTGTTGTTCCCTCCTTAGTGTGTTGTTCTCTCCTCAGTGTGTTGTTCCCTCCTTAGTGTGTTGTTCCCTCCTTAGTGTGTTGTTCCCTCCTTAGTGTGTTGTTCCCTCCTTAGTGTGTTGTTCTCTCCTTAGTGTGTTGTTCTCTCCTTAGTGTGTTGTTCCCTCCTTAGTGTGTGTTGTTTCCTCCTTAGTGTGTTGTTCCCACCTTAGTGTGTTGTTCCCTCCTTAGTGTGTTGTTCCCTCCTTAGTGTGTTGTTCCCTCCTTAGTGTGTGTTCCCTCCTTAGTGTGTGTTGTGCCCTCCTTAGTGTGTGTTGTTCCCTCCTTAGTGTGTGTTGTTCCCTCCTTAGTGTGTTGTTCCCTCCTTAGTGTGTGTTCCCTCCTTAGTGTGTGTTGTGCCCTCCTTAGTGATGTGTTGTTCTCTCCTTAGTGTGTTGTTCCCTCCTTAGTGTGTGTTGTTTCCTCCTTAGTGTGTTGTTCCCACCTTAGTGTGTTGTTCCCTCCTTAGTGTGTTGTTCCCTCCTTAGTGTGTTGTTCCCTCCTTAGTGTGTGTTCCCTCCTTAGTGTGTGTTGTGCCCTCCTTAGTGTGTGTTGTTCCCTCCTTAGTGTGTGTTGTTCCCTCCTTAGTGTGTTGTTCCCTCCTCAGTGTGTTGTTCCCTCCTTAGTGTGTGTTGTTCCCTCCTTAGTGTGTTGTTCTCTCCTTAGTGTGTTGTTCCCTCCTTAGTGTGTGTTGTTCCCTCCTTAGTGTGTTGTTCCCACCTTAGTGTGTTGTTCCCTCCTTAGTGTGTTGTTCCCTCCTTAGTGTGTTGTTCCCTCCTTAGTGTGTGTTCCCTCCTTAGTGTGTGTTGTGCCCTCCTTAGTGATGTGTTGTTCCCTCCTTAGTATGTTGTTCTCTCCTTAGTGTGTTGTTCCCTCCTTAGTGTGTGTTGTTCCCTCCTTAGTGTGTTGTTCTCTCCTTAGTGTGTTGTCCCCTTCTTAGTGTGTTGTCCCCTCCTTAGTGTGTGTTGTTCCCTCCTTAGTGTGTGTTGTTCCCTCCTTAGTGTGTTGTCCCCTCCTTAGTGTGTGTTGTTCCCAATTTACATTGTATTTGCCCTCAGCAACAGTCTCTTGTTCCGATAGTTCTACATAAACCACAGGGCTTGTTAGGAGATGAGACAACACTAAGAAAAATAACATTTAAGGAACAGACTGAGGTAACACAACAATGAGTGAGTGATTCACATGGGGTTATTCTGGCCCCAAAAAACATTATAGTGAAGTTAAAACGCCGTAGGACATACTGGCCTCGGGATGAGAATGAATTAAACATTTTGAGCCTTTTGAAAAAATGATTCAGATGATGTTTCCCATTGAAATATGTAGTCATTCACCCACTGACATCCACAATATTATAGACACTAGTTTAACCTGCCACTAGTTTAACCAGCCACTAGTTTAACCAGCCACTATTATAACCAGCCACTAGTTTAACCAGCCACTATTATAACCAGCCACTAGTTTAACCAGCCACTATTATAACCAGCCACTAGTTTAACCAGCCACTATTATAACCAGCCACTATTATAACCAGCCACTAGTTTAACCAGCCACTATTATAACCACTCAACGCTCAGTTGTCTCTCTCTCTCTCTCTCTCTGTCTCTGTCTCTCTGTCTCTCTGTCTCTCTCTCTCTCTCTCTCTCTCTCTCTGTCTCGCTCTCTCTCTCTCTCTCTGTCTCTCTGTCTCTCTCTCTGTCTCTCTCTCTCTCTCTCTTTCTCTCTCTGTCTCTGTCTCTGTCTCTCTCTCTCTCTCTCTCTCTGTCTCTGTCTCTGTCTCTGTCTCTCTGTCTCTCTGTCTCTCTGTCTCTCTGTCTCTCTGTCTCTCTCTCTCTCTCTGTCTCTGTCTGTCTCTCTGTCTGTCTCTCTCTCTCTCTCTGTCTCTCTCTCTCTCTCTCTGTCTCTGTCTGTCTCTCTCTGTCTGTCTCTCTCTCTGTCTCTCTCTCTCTCTCTCTCTCTCTCTCTCTCCAGAGCCTGGAACCACCAGGGGCCTTCTGTTTCTCCAGCAGCCCCAGAGAGTCACCTCCCTCCTGGGGAGAGATGCTGTGTTGGAGTGCTCCGCTTCGGGGTTCCCCACCCCCGCCTTCCACTGGATGAGAGGCACTGAGATTATCCAGAGCAGGTGAGTGACTCATTGTTTCAGTTTCAAATGACACTCTATTCACTATGTAGTGCACTACTTTGCAATATGGGCTCTGGACAAATGTAGTGCACGATATAGGGAATAGGGTTCCATAGGGCTCTGGTCTAAAGTAGTGCACTATATAGGGAATAGGGTTCTATAGGGCTCTGGTCTAAAGTAGTGCACTATATAGGGAATAGGGTTCCATAGGCCTCTGGTCTAAAGTAGTGCACTATATAGGGAATAGGGTTCCATAGGGCTCTGGTCTAAAGTAGTGCACTATATAGGGAATAGGGTTCCATAGGGCTCTGGTCTAAAGTAGTGCACTATATAGGGAATAGTGTGCCACCTATCTGTTCCATGATACCTTTGACATGTGTGATGACAGAGCTGGTGAGAGATCATCAAACCACTACCCATCTGGCAAAGCTGGTTGAAGTGACGACATTACAAACTGGTTGAAGACACGACATTACGGACTGGTTGATGTGACGACATTACAGACTGGTTGAAGTGACGACATTACAGACTGGTTGAAGACACGGCATTACAGACTGGTTGATGTGACGACATTACAGACTGGTTGATGTGATGACATTACAGACTGGTTGAAGAGACAACATTACAGACTGGTTGAAGTGACGACATTACAGACTGGTTGAAGAGACGACATTACAGACTGGTTGAAGTGACGACATTACAGACTGGTTGAAGAGACGACATTACAGACTGGTTGAAGAGACGACATTACAGACTGGTTGATGTGACAACATTACAGACTGGTTGACGTGACGACATTACAGACTGGTTGAAGTGACGACATTACAGACTGGTTGAAGAGACGACATTACAGACTGGTTGACGTGACGACATTACAGACTGGTTGACGTGACGACATTACAGACTGGTTGAAGTGACGACATTACAGACTGGTTGAAGTGACGACATTACAGACGATTACAGACTGGTTGAAGAGACGACATTACAGACTGGGTGTAGTGACGACATTACAAACTGGGTGAAGTGACGACATTACAGACTGGTTGAAGAGACGACATTACAGACTGGTTGAAGAGACGACATTACAGACTGGTTGAAGTGACGACATTACAGACTGGGTGAAGTGACGACTTTACAGACTGGTTGAAGTGACGACATTACAG
Organism: Oncorhynchus nerka; assembly: GCF_034236695.1. Taxonomy (NCBI): domain Eukaryota; kingdom Metazoa; phylum Chordata; class Actinopteri; order Salmoniformes; family Salmonidae; genus Oncorhynchus; species Oncorhynchus nerka. The sequence continues at coordinate 100,487,063 of NC_088417.1, read as the reverse complement.
ACTGGTTGAAGTGACGACATTACAGACTGGTTGAAGAGACGACATTACAGACTGGGTGTAGTGACGACATTACAAACTGGGTGAAGTGACGACATTACAGACTGGTTGAAGAGACGACATTACAGACTGGTTGAAGAGACGACATTACAGACTGGGTGAAGTGACGACATTACAAACTGGGTGAAGTGACGACATTACAGACTGGTTGAAGAGACGACAAACTGGTTGAAGTGACGACATTACAGACTGGTTCTAGTCTGGTTGTGATGTCGTCAAGTTCTTCCCACTATCCATAAGAAGTAAGTAATTTTTTTGGGTCACAGAATCAGCCTCCACATAGTCCTAACTATTTCTGAAGGAGAATATGATATACCTGGGTATCACAGGTCCACAGGGCACTGAACACACTCCCATTGTTCCTTATTGTGTAGACCCACACATCTGTGTTGTCTTGGACAGTTTTGTTCCTCCGTGTCTCTGCAGGTCTAAGAAGTACTCCCTGCTGGGCGGCAGTAACCTCCTGATCAGCAGCGTAACAGACGATGATTCAGGCTCCTACAGCTGCGTGGCGTTTAACAAGAACCAGAACATCACGGCTTCTTGCGAGCTGTCCGTTCTCGGTAAGTCCTACGAGACCGCCGCTCGTCTTACGAGGGGGAATTTCTCTCTGCGGGCACACACCTACAGACATACGCATGTGTGCACACACACACACACACACACACGGCCACACACACTGAGAGAGGCAAAACTCTACGAGCGTCTCTCTCTCTCCGTGTCTCTTCTCCATCGCCTTTCATGCCCACTAATCTGTGGAAAATTTGACGTTTTCAGTTCACATGCTGAACAACAGGGAGTTGGGAAATGCCAAACTCTGTCAGGGTTTTAAACAGAGTACCAAGCTTTAAGTTTGGACTGGCATTTTCAAGTGACAAAAATGAACCACATGACAACTATACGTTACTTAGGGATTTATTTAACATCGATGAACCGCATGACAACTACAGCTTGGGCTGGGAGATGAGCCATGGGCCTCAAAATGAGATATTACCACCATACTGCCGATACCATATTACCACCATACTGAGGGACCTCACCATACCATATTACCACCATACTGCCGATACCATATTACCACCATACTGCCGATACCATATTACCACCATACTGCCGATACCATATTACCACCATACTGCCGATACCATATTATCACCATACTGCCGATACCATATTATCACCATACTGCCGATACCATATTACCACCATACTGCCGATACCATATTATCACCATACTGCCGATACCATATTACCACCATACTGCCGATACCATATTACCACCATACTGCCGATACCATATTATCACCATACTGCCGATACCATATTATCACCATACTGAGGGACCTCACCATACCATATTATCACCATACTGCCGATACCATATTACCACCATACTGCCGATACCATATTACCACCATACTGCCGATACCATATTATCACCATACTGCCGATACCATATTACCACCATACTGCCGATACCATATTACCACCATACTGCCGATACATATTACCACCATACTACCGATACCATATTATCACCATACTGCCGATACCATATTATCACCATACTGCCGATACCATATTATCACCATACTGCCGATACCATATTACCACCATACTGCCGATACCATATTACCACCATACTGCCGATACCATATTACCACCATACTGCCGATACATATTACCACCATACTACCGATACATTATCACCATACCACCATACCACCATACCGATACCATATTATCACCATACCATATTACCACCATACTGCCGATACCATATTACCACCATACTGCCGATACCATATTATCACCATACTGAGAGACCTCACCATACCATATTATCACCATACCATATTATCACCATACTGCCGATACCATATTATCACCATACTGCCGATACCATATTATCACCATACTGAGGGACCTCACCATACCATATTACCACCATACTGCCGATACCATATTACCACCATACTGCCGATACCATATTATCACCATACTGCCGATACCATATTACCACCATACTGCCGATACATATTACCACCATACTACCGATACCATATTATCACCATACCATATTATCACCATACTGAGAGACCTCACCATACCATATTATCACCATATTATCACCATACCATATTATCACCATACTGAGGGACCTCACCATACCATATTAGCACCATACCATATTATCACCATACTGAGAGACCTCACCATACCATATTATCACCATACCATATTATCACCATACTGAGAGACCTCACCATACCATAGTATCACCATATTATCACCATACCATACTATCACCATACTGAGAGACCTCACCATACCATATTATCACCATACCATATTATCACCATACCATATTATCACCATATTATCACCATACCATATTATCACCATACCATATTATCACCATACCATATTATCACCTCATCATATTATCACCATACTATATTATCACCATACTGAGAGACATCACCATACCATATTATCACCATACCATATTATCACCATACCATATTATCACCATACCATATTATCACCTCACCATATTATCACCATACCATATTATCACCATACCATATTATCACCATACTATATTATCACCATACTATATTATCACCACACCATATTATCAACATACCATATTATCACCATACTATATTATCACCATACCATATTATCACCATACTATATTATCACCATACCATATAATCACCATACCATATAATCACCATACCATATAATCACCAGACCATATTACCACCATACTGAGACCTCACCATACCATATTATCACCATACCATATTACCACCATACTGAGACCTCACCATACCATATTATCACCATACTGAGAGACCTCACCATACCATATTATCACCAGACTATATTATCACCATACTGAGAGACCTCACCATACCATATTATCACCAGACTATATTATCACCATACTGAGAGACCTCACCATACCATATTATCACCATACCATATTATCACCTCACCATATTATCACCATACCATATTATCACCATACCATATTATCACCATACTATATTATCACCATACCATATTATCACCATACCATATTATCACCATACCATATTATCACCATACCATATTATCACCAGACTATATTATCACCATACTGAGAGACCTCACCATACCATATTATCACCATACCATATTATCACCATACCATATTATCACCTCACCATATTATCACCATACCATATTATCACCATACCATATTATCACCATACCATATTATCACCATACTATATTATCACCATACCATATTATCACCATACCATATTATCACCATACCATATTATCACCTCACCATATTATCACCATACCATATTATCACCATACCATATTATCACCATACCATATTATCACCATACTATATTATCACCATACCATATTATCACCATACCATATTATCACCATGCCATATTATCACCATACTATATTATCACCATACTATATTATCACCATACTGAGAGACCTCACCATACCATATTATCACTATACCATATAATCACCATACCATATTATCACCATACCATATTATCACCATACCATATTATCACCATACTGAGAGACCTCACCATACCATATTATCACCTCACCATATTATCACCATACCATATTATCACCATACCATATTATCACCATACTATATTATCACCATACTGAGACCTCACCATACCATATTATCACCATACCATATTATCACCATACCATATTATCACCTCACCATATTATCACCATACCATATTATCACTATACCATATAATCACCATACCATATTATCACCATACCATATTATCACCATACCATATTATCACCTCACCATATTATCACCATACCATATTATCACCATACCATATTATCACCATACCATATTATCACCATACTATATTATCACCATACTGAGACCTCACCATACCATATTATCACCTCACCATATTACCACCATACCATATTATCACCATACCATATTATCACCATACTGAGACCTCACCCTACCATATTATCACCATACCATATTATCACCATACTATATTATCACCATACCATATTATCACCTCACCATATTATCACCATACCATATTATCACCATACCATATTATCACCATACCATATTATCACCATACTGAGAGACCTCACCATACCATATTATCACCATACCATATTATCACCATACCATATTATCACCATACCATATTATCACCATACCATATTATCACCATACTGAGAGACCTCACCATACCATATTATCACTATACCATATAATCACCATACCATATTATCACCATACCATATTATCACCATACCATATTATCACCTCACCATATTATCACCATACCATATTATCACCATACCATATTATCACCATACCATATTATCACCATACCATATTATCACCATACCATATTATCACCTCACCATATTATCACCATACCATATTATCACCTCACCATATTATCACCATACCATATTATCACCATACCATATTATCACCATACCATATTATCACCTCACCATATTATCACCATACCATATTATCACCATACTATATTATCACCATACCACATTATCACTATACCATATTATCACCATACTGAGAGACCTCACCATACCATATTATCACCATACTGAGAGACCTCACATACCATATTATCACCATACCATATTATCACCATACCATATTATCACCATACCATATTATCACCTCACCATATTATCACCATACCATATTATCACCATACTATATTATCACCATACCACATTATCACCATACCATATTATCACCATACTGAGAGACCTCACCATACCATATTATCACCATACTGAGAGACCTCACATACCATATTATCACCATACCATATTATCACCATACCATATTATCACCATACCATATTATCACCTCACCATATTACCACCACACCATATTATCACCATACCATATTATCACCATACCATATTATCACCTCACCATATTATCACCATACCATATTATCACCATACCATATTATCACCATACTATATTATCACCATACTGAGACCTCACCATACCATATTATCACCATACCATATTATCACCATACCATATTATCACCATACTATATTATCACCATACTGAGACCTCACCATACCATATTATCACCATACCATATTATCAACATACCATATTATCACCATACAATATTATCACCATACTGAGACCTCACCCTACCATATTATCACCATACCATATTATCACCTCAACCTATTACCACCATACCATATTATCACCATACCATATTATCACCATACTGAGACCTCACCCTACCATATTATCACCATACCATATTATCACCATACTATATTATCACCATACCATATTATCACCTCACCATATTATCACCATACCATATTATCACCATACCATATTATCACCATACCATATTATCACCATACCATATTATCACCATACCATATTATCACCATACTGAGAGACCTCACCATACCATATTATCACCATACCATATTATCACCATACCATATTATCACCATACTGAGAGACCTCACCATACCATATTATCACTATACCATATAATCACCATACCATATTATCACCATACCATATTATCACCTCACCATATTATCACCATACCATATTATCACCATACCATATTATCACCTCACCATATTATCACCATACCATATTATCACCATACCATATTATCACCATACTGAGAGACCTCACCATACCATATTATCACCATACCATATTATCACCATACCATATTATCACCATACCATATTATCACCATACTGAGAGACCTCACCATACCATATTATCACTATACCATATAATCACCATACCATATTATCACCATACCATATTATCACCATACCATATTATCACCTCACTGAGAGACCTCACCATACCATATTATCACCTCACCATATTATCACCATACCATATTATCACCTCACCATATTATCACCATACCATATTATCACCTCACCATATTATCACCATACCATATTATCACCATACCATATTATCACCATACTATATTATCGCCATACTGAGACCTCACCATACCATATTATCACCTCACCATATTACCACCATACCATATTATCACCATACCATATTATCACCATACTGAGACCTCACCCTACCATATTATCACCATACCATATTATCACCATACTATATTATCACCATACCATATTATCACCTCACCATATTATCACCATACCATATTATCACCACACCATATTATCACCATACCATATTATCACCATACTGAGAGACCTCACCATACCATATTATCACCATACCATATTATCACCATACCATATTATCACCATACCATATTATCACCATACCATATTATCACCATACTGAGAGACCTCACCATACCATATTATCACTATACCATATAATCACCATACCATATTATCACCATACCATATTATCACCATACCATATTATCACCTCACCATATTATCACCATACCATATTATCACCATACCATATTATCACCATACCATATTATCACCATACCATATTATCACCATACTATATTATCACCATACTGAGACCTCACCATACCATATTATCACCTCACCATATTACCACCATACCATATTATCACCATACCATATTATCACCATACTGAGACCTCACCCTACCATATTATCACCATACCATATTATCACCATACTATATTATCACCATACCATATTATCACCTCACCATATTATCACCATACCATATTATCACCATACCATATTATCACCATACTGAGAGACCTCACCATACCATATTATCACCATACCATATTATCACCATACCATATTATCACCATACCATATTATCACCATACCATATTATCACCATACTGAGAGACCTCACCATACCATATTATCACTATACCATATAATCACCATACCATATTATCACCATACCATATTATCACCTCACCATATTATCACCATACCATATTATCACCATACCATATTATCACCATACCATATTATCACCATACTATATTATCACCATACTGAGACCTCACCATACCATATTATCACCTCACCATATTACCACCATACCATATTATCACCATACCATATTATCACCATACTGAGACCTCACCCTACCATATTATCACCATACCATATTATCACCATACCATATTATCACCATACCATATTATCACCATACTGAGAGACCTCACCATACCATATTATCACTATACCATATAATCACCATACCATATTATCACCATACCATATTATCGCCATACCATATTATCACCTCACCATATTATCACCATACCATATTATCACCATACCATATTATCACCATACCATATTATCACCATACCATATTATCACCTCACCATATTATCACCATACCATATTATCACCTCACCATATTATCACCATACTATATTATCACCATACCACATTATCACCATACCATATTATCACCATACTGAGAGACCTCACCATACCATATTATCACCATACTGAGAGACCTCACATACCATATTATCACCATACCATATTATCACCATACCATATTATCACCATACCATATTATCACCTCACCATATTACCACCACACCATATTATCACCATACCATATTATCACCATACCATATTATCACCTCACCATATTATCACCATACCATATTATCACCATACCATATTATCACCATACTATATTATCACCATACTGAGACCTCACCATACCATATTATCACCATACCATATTATCACCATACCATATTATCACCATACTATATTATCACCATACTGAGACCTCACCCTACCATATTATCACCATACCATATTATCACCTCACCATATTACCACCATACCATATTATCACCATACCATATTATCACCATACTGAGACCTCACCCTACCATATTATCACCATACCATATTATCACCATACCATATTATCACCTCACCATATTATCACCATACCATATTATCACCATACCATATTATCACCATACCATATTATCACCATACTGAGAGACCTCACCATACCATATTATCACCATACCATATTATCACCATACCATATTATCACCATACTGAGAGACCTCACCATACCATATTATCACTATACCATATAATCACCATACCATATTATCACCATACCATATTATCACCATACCATATTATCACCTCACCATATTTTCACCATACCATATTATCACCATACCATATTATCACCTCACCATATTATCACCATACCATATTATCACCTCACCATATTATCACCATACCATATTATCACCATACCATATTATCACCATACTGAGAGACCTCACCATACCATATTATCACTATACCATATAATCACCATACCATATTATCACTATACCATATTATCACCATACCATATTATCACCATACCATATTATCACCATACCATATTATCACCTCACCATATTATCACCATACCATATTATCACCATACCATATTATCACCATACCATATTATCACCATACCATATTATCACCTCACCATATTATCACCATACCATATTATCACCTCACCATATTATCACCATACCATATTATCACCATACCATATTATCACCATACCATATTATCACCATACCATATTATCACCTCACCATATTATCACCATACCATATTATCACCATACTATATTACCACCATACCACATTATCACCATACCATATTATCACCATACTGAGAGACCTCACCATACCATATTATCACCATACTGAGAGACCTCACATACCATATTATCACCATACCATATTATCACCATACCATATTATCACCATACCATATTATCACCTCACCATATTATCACCATACCATATTATCACCATACTATATTATCACCATACCACATTATCACCATACCATATTATCACCATACTGAGAGACCTCACCATACCATATTATCACCATACTGAGAGACCTCACATACCATATTATCACCATACCATATTATCACCATACCATATTATCACCATACCATATTATCACCTCACCATATTACCACCACACCATATTATCACCATACCATATTATCACCATACCATATTATCACCTCACCATATTATCACCATACCATATTATCACCATACTATATTATCACCATACTGAGACCTCACCATACCATATTATCACCATACCATATTATCACCATACCATATTATCACCATACTATATTATCACCATACTGAGACCTCACCCTACCATATTATCACCATACCATATTATCACCTCACCATATTACCACCATACCATATTATCACCATACCATATTATCACCATACTGAGACCTCACCCTACCATATTATCACCATACCATATTATCACCATACTATATTATCACCATACCATATTATCACCATACCATATTATCACCATACTGAGAGACCTCACCATACCATATTATCACCATACCATATTATCACCATACTGAGAGACCTCACCATACCATATTATCACTATACCATATAATCACCATACCATATTATCACCATACCATATTATCACCATACCATATTATCACCTCACCATATTATCACCATACCATATTATCACCATACCATATTATCACCATACTATATTATCACCATACCATATTATCACCTCACCATATTATCACCTCACCATATTACCACCATACCATATTATCACCATACCATATTATCACCATACTGAGACCTCACCCTACCATATTATCACCATACCATATTATCACCATACTATATTATCACCATACCATATTATCACCTCACCATATTATCACCATACCATATTATCACCATACCATATTATCACCATACCATATTATCACCATACTGAGAGACCTCACCATACCATATTATCACCATACCATATTATCACCATACCATATTATCACCATACTGAGAGACCTCACCATACCATATTATCACTATACCATATAATCACCATACCATATTATCACCATACCATATTATCACCATACCATATTATCACCTCACCATATTATCACCATACCATATTATCACCATACCATATTATCACCTCACCATATTATCACCATACCATATTATCACCTCACCATATTATCACCATACCATATTATCACCATACCATATTATCACCATACTGAGAGACCTCACCATACCATATTATCACTATACCATATAATCACCATACCATATTATCACCATACCATATTATCACCATACCATATTATCACCTCACCATATTATCACCATACCATATTATCACCATACCATATTATCACCTCACCATATTATCACCATACCATATTATCACCTCACCATATTATCACCATACCATATTATCACCATACCATATTATCACCATACTGAGAGACCTCACCATACCATATTATCACCATACCATATTATCACCATACTGAGAGACCTCACCATACCATATTATCACCATACCATATTATCACCATACCATATTATCACCATACCATATTATCACCATACTATATTATCACCATACTGAGACCTCACCCTACCATATTATCACCATACCATATTATCACCTCACCATATTACCACCATACCATATTATCACCATACCATATTATCACCATACTGAGACCTCACCCTACCATATTATCACCATACCATATTATCACCTCACCATATTACCACCATACCATATTATCACCATACCATATTATCACCATACTGAGACCTCACCCTACCATATTATCACCATACCATATTATCACCATACTATATTATCACCATACCATATTATCACCATACCATATTATCACCATACCATATTATCACCATACCATATTATCACCATACTGAGAGACCTCACCATACCATATTATCACCATACCATATTATCACCATACCATATTATCACCATACTGAGAGACCTCACCATACCATATTATCACTATACCATATAATCACCATACCATATTATCACCATACCATATTATCACCATACCATATTATCACCTCACCATATTATCACCATACCATATTATCACCATACCATATTATCACCATACCATATTATCACCATACTGAGACCTCACCCTACCATATTATCACCATACCATATTATCACCTCACCATATTACCACCATACCATATTATCACCATACCATATTATCACCATACCATATTATCACCATACTATATTATCACCATACCATATTATCACCTCACCATATTATCACCATACCATATTATCACCATACCATATTATCACCATACTGAGAGACCTCACCATACCATATTATCACCATACCATATTATCACCATACCATATTATCACCATACTGAGAGACCTCACCATACCATATTATCACTATACCATATAATCACCATACCATATTATCACCATACCATATTATCACCATACCATATTATCACCATACTGAGAGACCTCACCATACCATATTATCACCATACCATATTATCACCATACTGAGAGACCTCACCATACCATATTATCACCATACCATATTATCACCATACCATATTATCACCATACCATATTATCACCATACTATATTATCACCATACTGAGACCTCACCCTACCATATTATCACCATACCATATTATCACCTCACCATATTACCACCATACCATATTATCACCATACCATATTATCACCATACTGAGACCTCACCCTACCATATTATCACCATACCATATTATCACCATACTATATTATCACCATACCATATTATCACCTCACCATATTATCACCATACCATATTATCACCATACCATATTATCACCATACCATATTATCACCATACTGAGAGACCTCACCATACCATATTATCACCATACCATATTATCACCATACCATATTATCACCATACTGAGAGACCTCACCATACCATATTATCACTATACCATATAATCACCATACCATATTATCACCATACCATATTATCACCTCACCATATTATCACCATACCATATTATCACCATACCATATTATCACCATACCATATTATCACCACCATACTATATTATCACCATACTGAGACCTCACCCTACCATATTATCACCATACCATATTATCACCTCACCATATTACCACCATACCATATTATCACCATACCATATTATCACCTCACCATATTACCACCATACCATATTATCACCATACCATATTATCACCATACCATATTATCACCATACCATATTATCACCATACCATATTATCACCTCACCATATTATCACCATACCATATTATCACCATATCACCATACTGAGAGACCTCACCATACCATATTATCACCATACCATATTATCACCATACCATATAATCACCATACTGAGGGACCTCACCATACCATATAATCACCATACCATATAATCACCATACCATATTATCACCATACCATATTATCACCATACCATATTATCACCATACTGAGAGACCTCACCATACCATATTATCACCATACCATATTATCACCATACTGAGAGACCTCACCATACCATATTATCACCATACCATATTATCACCATACCATATTATCACCATACTATATTATCACCATACTGAGACCTCACCCTACCATATTATCACCATACCATATTATCACCTCACCATATTACCACCATACCATATTATCACCATACCATATTATCACCATACTGAGACCTCACCCTACCATATTATCACCATACCATATTATCACCATACTATATTATCACCATACCATATTATCACCTCACCATATTATCACCATACCATATTATCACCATACCATATTATCACCATACCATATTATCACCATACTGAGAGACCTCACCATACCATATTATCACCATACCATATTATCACCATACCATATTATCACCATACTGAGAGACCTCACCATACCATATTATCACTATACCATATAATCACCATACCATATTATCACCATACCATATTATCACCTCACCATATTATCACCATACCATATTATCACCATACCATATTATCACCATACCATATTATCACCATACTATATTATCACCATACTGAGACCTCACCCTACCATATTATCACCATACCATATTATCACCTCACCATATTACCACCATACCATATTATCACCATACCATATTATCACCATACTGAGACCTCACCCTACCATATTATCACCATACCATATTATCACCATACTATATTATCACCATACCATATTATCACCTCACCATATTATCACCATACCATATTATCACCATACCATATTATCACCATACCATATTATCACCATACTGAGAGACCTCACCATACCATATTATCACCATACCATATTATCACCATACCATATTATCACCATACTGAGAGACCTCACCATACCATATTATCACTCTACCATATAATCACCATACCATATTATCACCATACCATATTATCACCATACCATATTATCACCTCACCATATTATCACCATACCATATTATCACCATACCATATTATCACCTCACCATATTATCACCATACCATATTATCACCATACCATATTATCACCATACTGAGAGACCTCACCATATCATATTATCACCATACCATATTATCACCATACTGAGAGACCTCACCATACCATATTATCACCATACCATATTATCACCTCACCATATTATCACCATACCTCATTATCACCATACCATATTATCACCATACTGAGAGACCTCACCATACCATATTATCACCATACTGAGAGACCTCACATACCATATTATCACCATACCATATTATCACCATACCATATTATCACCATACCATATTATCACCTCACCATATTACCACCACACCATATTATCACCATACCATATTATCACCATACCATATTATCACCTCACCATATTATCACCATAACATATTATCACCTCACCATATTATCACCATACCATATTATCACCATACCATATTATCACCATACCATATTATCACCATACCATATTATCACCATGCTGAGAGACCATATTATCACCATACCATATTATCACCATACTGAGAGACCATATTATCACCATACCATATTATCACCATACCATATTATCACCATACCATATTACCACCATACCATATTATCACCTCACCATATTATCACCATACCATATTATCACCATACCATATTATCACCATACCATATTAGCACCATACTGAGAGACCTCACCATACCATATTATCACCATACTGAGAGACCTCACCATACCATATTATCACCAGACTATATTATCACCAGACTATATTATCACCATACTGAGAGACCTCACCATACCATATTATCACCATACCATATTATCACCATACCATATTATCACCATACTGAGAGACCTCACCATACCATATTATCACCAGACTATATTATCACCAGACTATATTATCACCAGACTTTATTATCACCAGACTATATTATCACCATACCATATTATCACCAGACTATATTATCACCATACCATATTATCACCATACCATATTATCACCATACCATATTATCACCATACCATATTTTCACCTCACCATATTATCACCATACCATATTATCACCATACTATATTATCACCATACCTCATTATCACCATACCATATTATCACCATACTGAGAGACCTCACCATACCATATTATCACCATACTGAGAGACCTCACATACCATATTATCACCATACCATATTATCACCATACCATATTATCACCATACCATATTATCACCTCACCATATTACCACCACACCATATTATCACCATACCATATTATCACCATACCATATTATCACCTCACCATATTATCACCATAACATATTATCACCTCACCATATTATCACCATACCATATTATCACCATACCATATTATCACCATACCATATTATCACCATACCATATTATCACCATGCTGAGAGACCATATTATCACCATACCATATTATCACCATACTGAGAGACCATATTATCACCATACCATATTATCACCATACCATATTATCACCATACCATATTACCACCATACCATATTATCACCTCACCATATTATCACCATACCATATTATCACCATACCATATTATCACCATACCATATTAGCACCATACTGAGAGACCTCACCATACCATATTATCACCATACTGAGAGACCTCACCATACCATATTATCACCAGACTATATTATCACCAGACTATATTATCACCATACTGAGAGACCTCACCATACCATATTATCACCATACCATATTATCACCATACCATATTATCACCATACCATATTATCACCATACTATATTATCACCATACTGAGAGACCTCACCATACCATATTATCACCAGACTATATTATCACCAGACTATATTATCACCAGACTATATTATCACCAGACTATATTATCACCATACCATATTATCACCAGACTATATTATCACCAGACTATATTATCACCAGACTATATTATCACCATACCATATTATCACC
The DNA here is from genome assembly GCF_034236695.1 of Oncorhynchus nerka. Taxonomy (NCBI): domain Eukaryota; kingdom Metazoa; phylum Chordata; class Actinopteri; order Salmoniformes; family Salmonidae; genus Oncorhynchus; species Oncorhynchus nerka. The sequence goes on along the minus strand of NC_088417.1, from coordinate 100,471,516 downwards.
AGACTATATTATCACCATACCATATTATCACCAGACTATATTATCACCATACTATATTATCACCATACCATATTATCACCATACCATATTATCACCAGACTATATTATCACCAGACTATATTATCACCAGACTATATTATCACCATACCATATTATCACCAGACTATATTATCACCAGACTATATTATCACCATACCATATTATCACCATACCATATTATCACCATACTATATTATCACCATACTATATTATCACCATACCATATTATCACCATACCATATTATCACCAGACCATATAATCACCATACCATATTATCACCATAACATATTATCACCATACTATATTATCACCATACCATATTATCACCATACTGAGAGACCTCACCATACCATATTATCACCAGACCATATTATCACCAGACTATATTATCACCATACTGCCAAAATGATGGGGCGGCAGATAAGATACATATTGTGATTCTCACTATTCTATATTTATAGTGATATTATGATTTGATGCTCCATTCGTATTGCTCACCATATGCCTGTCTGCTGCAAAGGGACAAGAGAGAGCCAGGGAAATGAAGAACGAGCTATAGGATGAAAACGTAGAGTTCAGCGTTCTGCCGCTGGTACCACGGACTGGCACTAACACCCGTTTATCACAGACTGATTTCAATACCTTATTTTACAACAGCAAGAGGATGTCTGTATTACAACCCAATGTGGGGTTAAATGGCCTTTTGATGTAATGTAAATGGTAAGTGTGCAGGGTTGTCGCAAGGCACTGTATAGGAGCAGTAGTACTGTATAGGAGCAGTAGTACTGTATAGGAGCAGTAGTACTGTATAGGAGCAGTAGTACTGTATAGGGGCAGTAGTACTGTATAGGAGCAGTAGTACTGTATAGGGGCAGTAGTACTGTATAGGAGCAGTAGTACTGTATAGGAGCAGTAGTACTGTATAGGAGCAGTAGTACTGTATAGGAGCAGTAGTACTGTATAGGGGCAGTAGTACTGTATAGGATCAGTAGTACTGTATAGGAGCAGTAGTACTGTATAGGGGCAGTAGTACTGTATAGGAGCAGTAGTACTGTATAGGAGCAGTAGTACTGTATAGGAGCAGTAGTACTGTATAGGGGCAGTAGTACTGTATAGGGGCAGTAGTACAGTATAGGAGCAGTAGTACTGTATAGGAGCAGTAGTACTGTATAGGGGCAGTAGTACTGTATAGGGGCAGTAGTACTGTATAGGGGCAGTAGTACTGTATAGGAGCAGTAGTACTGTATAGGGGCAGTAGTACAGTATAGGAGCAGTAGTACTGTATAGGGGCAGTAGTACTGTATAGGGGCAGTAGTACTGTATAGGGGCAGTAGTACTGTATAGGAGCAGTAGTACTGTATAGGAGCAGTAGTACTGTATAGGGGCAGTAGTACTGTATAGGGGCAGTAGTACTGTATAGGGGCAGTAGTACGGTATAGGGGCAGTAGTACTGTATAGGGGCAGTAGTACGGTATAGGGGCAGTAGTACTGTATAGGGGCAGTAGTACTGTATAGGGGCAGTAGTACGGTATAGGGGCAGTAGTACTGTATAGGGGCAGTAGTACGGTATAGGGGCAGTAGAACTGTTACTTCATAGAGATTCACAAGTATTCACGTTCACATTAATTCATTGAAATGGCTTTCATACAGACGATTCCTGGCTCTCTCTTGCATTGCATTGGTCGAAATGACACACTCAAATCTTTCTGCCTGTAGCTCAGGACTTGAAGCTCGGATATGACTATACTTGATGCCCAGCCCAGGCGCAATTTAGATTTTGGCCACTAGATGGAAGCAGTGTATGCGTAATGTTTTAGACTGATCCAATGAACCGTTGCATGTTCAAAATGATGTTTCAAGACTGCACAAATTGCCTAATTGTTTTATTAATACATTTTCATGTTTGTAATTGTACACTCTCCTCAAACAATAGCATGGTATTCTTTAATAGCATAGTTTTCTGTAATAGCTACTGTAAATTGGACAGTGCAGTTAGTTTGACAATAATTTTAATCTTTCTGCCAATATCAGATATGTCTATGTCCTGGGAAATGTTTTTGTTGCTTTACAAACGGATGCTAATCGCATTAACATATGTTAGCTCAACCGTCCCACAGGGGGAGGGGACACACCGATCCCATAGATGGTTAAGCGTGTTAGGACGTGCAGAAACACAGCAGCGTTTTCCAAACTCCGTTGTCGGGACCCCAAGCAGTGTGTTGGTTTTTGCCCAAACACTACACAGCTGATTCAAATAATCAAAGCTTGATGATTAGTTGATTACTTGAATCAAATCAAATTGTATTTGTCACATTTCTTTTTTTTTACCTTTATGTATAATGTTAACTAGGCAAGTCAGTTAAGAACAAATTCTTATCTTCAATGGCGGCCTAGGAACAGTGGGTTAACTGCCTGTTCAGGTGCAGAACGACAGATTTGTACCTTGTCAGATCGGGGTTTTGCAACCTTGCAACCTTCCGGTTACTAGTCAAACACTCTAACCACTAGGCTACCCGCCGCTACACTCTAACCACTAGGCTACCCTGCCACCTCTACCCTCTAACCACTAGGCTACCCTGCCGCCTCTACACTTTAACCACTAGGCTACCTGCCGCCGCTACACTCTAACCACTAGGCTACCCTGCCGCCTCTACACTCTAACCACTAGGCTACCTGCCGCCGCTACACTCTAACCACTAGGCTACCCGCCGCTACACTCTAACCACTAGGCTACCCTGCCGCCAAACACAGCTGGTGTAGGTAGACCTTACAGTGAAATGTTTACCTACAAGCCCTTAACCAACAATGCATTTCAGGAAATAGAGTTAAGAACATATTTACTAATTAAACAAAAGTAAAAAATCAAGAAGTAACACGATAAAATAATAATAACGAGGCTGTATACAGGGGGTGTCGGTACAGAGTCAATGTGCGTGGGTGCACGTTAGTGAAGGTGAATTTATACATGTAGGTAGGGGTAAAGTGACTTTGCATAGATAATAAACAACCAGTAGCAGAAGTGGGGGGTTGTTATGGTAACAGCAGTCCGTCTGTTCTGAAGCCAAAGTGGAATGCATCACAAATGGTACCCTATTTCCTATATAGTGCACTACCCTGGTTAAAAGTAGTGCACTACATAGGGAATAGGGTTCCATAGGGCTCTGGTCTAAAGTAGTGCACTATATAGGGAATAGGGTTCCATAGGGCTCTGGTCTAAAGTAGTGCACTACATAGGGAATAGGGTTCCATAGGGCTCTGGTCTAAAGTAGTGCACTATATAGGGAATAGGGTGCCATGTGGAACGTAGACTTGGAGAAGAAGTAGGAATCAGAGGTCTTTCCACATGTTTTGCACATTAGTTATTGGGTCATGCTATAATTCTGATGGGGATGGCTGTGGTAGTAATGACTTTTTGAATGGAGGAGAGAAGAGAGGGATGGAGAGATGAGAGAGGGATGGAGAGAGGGATGAAAAGAGGAGAGGGGGATGGAGAGATGAGAGAGGGATGGAAAGAGGAGAGAGGAGAGAGGGATGGAGAGAGGAGAGAGGGATGGAGAGAGGAGAGAGGGATGGAGAGAACAGAGAGGGATGTAGAGAATAGAGAGGGATGGAGAGAGGAGAGAGGGATGGAGAGAGGAGAGAGGGATGGAGAGAGGAGAGAGGGATGGTAGGGGAGAGAGGGATGGAGAGATGAGAGAGGGATGGAGAGATGAGAGAGGGATGTAGATAATAGAGAGGGATGGAGAGAGGGATGGAGAGATGAGAGAGGGATGGAGAGAGGAGAGAGGGATGGAAAGAACAGAGGGATGTAGAGAATAGAGAGGGATGGAGAGAGGGATGTGGAGATGAGAGAGGGATGGAGAGAGGAGAGAAGGATGGAGAGAGGAGAGAGGGATGGAGAGAGGAGAGAGGGATGGAGAGAGGAGAGAGGGATGGTAGGGGAGAGAGGGATGGAGAGATGAGAGAGGGATGGGGAGAGGGATGGAGAGAGAGATGGAGTAACATGAGAGGGATGGAGAGAGGAGAGAGGGGAGAGGGATGGAGAGAGGAGAGAGGGATGGAGAGAGGAGAGAGGGATGGCGAGAGGAGAGAGGGATGGAGAGAGAGATGGAGAGAGGAGAGAGGGATGGAGAGAGGGATGAGAGAGGAGAGAGGGATGGAGAGAGGAGAGAGGGATGGAGAGAGGAGAGAGGAGAGAGGGATGGAGAGAGGAGAGAGGGATGGAGAGATGAGAGGGATGGAGAGATGAGAGAGGGATGGGGAGAGGAGAGAGGGATGGTAGGGGAGAGAGGGATGGAGAGATGAGAGAGGGAGAGAGGAGAGAGGGATGGAGAGATGAGAGAGGGATGGAGAGAGGAGAGAGGGATGGTAGGGGAGAGAGGGATGGAGAGATGAGAGAGGGATGGAGAGATGAGAGAGGGATGGAGAGATGAGAGAGGGATGGAGAGATGAGAGAGGGATGTAGAGAGGAGAGAGAGGAAAGAGGGATGGAGAGAGGAGAGAGGGATGGAGAGAGGAGAGAGGGATGGAGAAAGGAGAGAGGGGTGGAGAGAGGAGAGAGCGGGACTGTGGATATAATCTGCCACAGATGGATTTGGAGAAGGGAACTGCTCTCTCTCTCTCTCTCTCTCTCTCTCTCTATCCCTCTATCCCCCCCCCTCTCTCTCTCTCTCTCAGTGAAGGATAGTTACTGTGGCAGATGGCGGGGCTGAAGAACACTTATGGTGGGGATTTGTGTTATCTCACACAGAGAGCACTCAAATTGGCGTCAGAGCCATTCGAAATATACTTGATGTATTTCTGAGCACCTCCAAGACGTATGACACCTACTAATGGTCTCGTTACATTAGACGAAATCGACATGACGGAGTTTGTTCAGGGAGGATGGGTGGGTGTAATCCACGACAGTCAGGGAGGATGGGTGGGTGTAATCCACAAACAGTCAGGGAGGATTTGTGGGCGTAATCCACGACAGTCAGGGAGGATTTGTGGGCGTAATCCACGACAGTCAGGGAGGATTTGTGGGCGTAATCCACGACAGTCAGGGGGGATGGGTGGGCGTAATCCACGACAGTCAGGGAGGATTTGTGGGCGTAATCCACGACAGTCAGGGAGGATTTGTGGGCGTAATCCACGACAGTCAGGGGTGATGGGTGGGCGTAATCCACGACAGTCAGGGGGGATGAGTGGGCGTAATCCACGACATTGTTCAGGGAGGATGGGTGGGCGTAATCCATGACAGTCAGGGAGGATGGGTGGGCGTAATCCACGACAGTCAGGGGGATGGGTGGGCGTAATCCACGACAGTCAGGGGCGATGGGTGGGCGTAATCCACGACAGTCAGGGGGATGGGTGGGCGTAATCCACGACAGTCAGGGCGATGGGTGGGCGTAATCCACGACAGTCAGGGGGATGGGTGGGCGTAATCCACGACAGTCAGGGGGATGGGTGGGCGTAATCCACGACAGTCAGGGGGATGGGTGGGCGTAATCCACGACAGTCAGGGGGGATGGGTGGGCGTAATCCACGACAGTCAGGGAGGATGGTGGGCCTAATCCACGACAGTCAGGGGGATGGGTGGGCGTAATCCACGACAGTCAGGGAGGATGGGTGGGCGTAATCCACAACAGTCAGGGGGATGGGTGGGCGTAATCCACAACATTGTTCAGGGAGGATGGGTGGGCGTAATCCACGACAGTCAGGGAGGATGGGTGGGCGTAATCCACGACATTGTTCAGGGGGATGGGTGGGCGTAATCCACGACAGTCAGGGGGGATGGGTGGGCGTAATCCACGACAGTCAGGGGATGGGTGGGCGTAACCCACGACAGTCAGGGGATGGGTGGGCGTAATCCACGACAGTCAGGGGCGATGGGTGGGCGTAATCCACGACAGTCAGGGGGATGGTGGGCGTAATCCACGACAGTCAGGGGGATGGGTGGGCGTAATCCACGACAGTCAGGGGGATGGGTGGGCGTAATCCACGACAGTCAGGGGGGATGGGTGGGCGTAATCCACGACAGTCAGGGAGGATGGGTGGGCGTAATCCACGACATTGTTCAGGAGGATGGGTGGGCGTAATCCACGACAGTCAGGGAGGATGGGTGGGCGTAATCCACGACAGTCAGGGGGATGGGTGGGCGTAGTCCACGACATTGTTCAGCGGGGATGGGTGGGCGTAATCCACAACAGTCAGGGGGATGGGTGGGCGTAATCCACGACAGTCAGGGGGGATGGGTGGGCGTAATCCACGACAGTCAGGGCAGATGGGTGGGCGTAATCCACGGCAGTCAGGGGGGATGGGTGGGCGTAATCCACGACAGTCAGGGAGGATGGGTGGGTGTAATCCACGACAGTCAGGGAGGATGGGTGGGCGTAATCCACGACAGTCAGGGAGGATGGGTGGGCGTAATCCACGACAGTCAGGGAGGATGGGTGGGCGTAATCCGCGACAGTCAGGGAGGATGGGTGGGCGTAATCCACGACAGTCAGGGAGGATGGGTGGGCGTAATCCACGACAGTCAGGGGGATGGGTGGGCGTAATCCATGACAGTCAGGGAGGATGGGTGGGCGTAATCCACGACAGTCAGGGAGGATGGGTGGGCGTAATCCACGACAGTCAGGGAGGATGGGTGGGCGTAATCCGCGACAGTCAGGGAGGATGGGTGGGCGTAATCCACGACAGTCAGGGAGGATGGGTGTGCGTAATCCACGACATTGTTCAGGGAGGATGGGTGGGCGTAATCCATGACAGTCAGGGAGGATGGGTGGGCGTAATCAACGACATTGTTCAGGGAGGATGGGTGGGCGTAATCCACGACAGTCAGGGGGGATGGGTAGGCGTAATCCACGACAGTCAGGGAGGATGGGTGGGCGTAATCCATGACAGTGAGGGAGGATGGGTGGGCGTAATCCACGACAGTCAGGGAGGATGGGTGTACGTAATCCACGACATTGTTCAGGGAGGATGGGTGGGCGTAATCCATGACAGTCAGGGAGGATGGGTGGGCGTAATCCACGACATTGTTCAGGGAGGATGGGTGGGCGTAATCCATGACAGTCAGGGGGGATAGGTGGGCGTAATCCACGACAGTCAGGGAGGATGGGTGGGTGTAATCCACGACAGTCAGGGAGGATGGGTGTGCGTAATCCACGACAGTCAGGGAGGATGGGTGGGCGTAATCCACGACAGTCAGGGAGGATGGGTGGGCGTAATCCGCGACAGTCAGGGAGGATGGGTGGGCGTAATCCACGACAGTCAGGGAGGATGGGTGTGCGTAATCCACGACATTGTTCAGGGAGGATGGGTGGGCGTAATCCATGACAGTCAGGGAGGATGGGTGGGCGTAATCCACGACATTGTTCAGGGAGGATGGGTGGGCGTAATCCACGACAGTCAGGGGGGATGGGTGGGCGTAATCCACGACAGTCAGGGAGGATGGGTGGGCGTAATCCATGACAGTGAGGGAGGATGGGTGGGCGTAATCCACGACAGTCAGGGAGGATGGGTGTACGTAATCCACGACATTGTTCAGGGAGGATGGGTGGGCGTAATCCATGACAGTCAGGGAGGATGGGTGGGCGTAATCCACGACATTGTTCAGGGAGGATGGGTGGGCGTAATCCATGACAGTCAGGGGGGATAGGTGGGCGTAATCCACGACAGTCAGGGAGGATGGGTGGGTGTAATCCACGACAGTCAGGGAGGATGGGTGTGCGTAATCCACGACATTGTTCAGGGAGGATGGGTGGGCGTAATCCATGACAGTCAGGGAGGATGGGTGGGCGTAATCCACGACATTGTTCAGGGAGGATGGGTGGGCGTAATCCACGACAGTCAGGGGGGATGGGTGGGCGTAATCCACGACAGTCAGGGAGAATGGGTGGGCGTAATCCACGGCAGTCAGGGGATAGGTGGGCGTAATCCACGACAGTCAGGGAGGATGGGTGGGTGTAATCCACGACAGTCAGGGAGGATGGGTGTGCGTAATCCACGACATTGTTCAGGGAGGATGGGTGGGCGTAATCCATGACAGTCAGGGAGGATGGGTGGGCGTAATCCACGACATTGTTCAGGGAGGATGGGTGGGCGTAATCCACGACAGTCAGGGGGATGGGTGGGGCGTAATCCACGACAGTCAGGGAGAATGGGTGGGCGTAATCCATGACAGTCAGGGAGGATGGGTGGGCGTAATCCACGACATTGTTCAGGGAGGATGGGTGGGCGTAATCCATGACAGTCAGGGAGGATGGGTGGGCGTAATCCACGACATTGTTCAGGGAGGATGGGTGGGCGAATCCAAGACAGTCAGGGGGGGTGGGCGTAATCCATGACAGTCAGGGAGGATGGGTGGGCGTAATCCACGACAGTCAGGGAGGATGGGTGGGCGTAATCCATGACAGTCAGGGAGGATGGGTGGGCGTAATCCACGACAGTCAGGGGGATGGGTGGGCGTAATCCACGACAGTCAGGGGGATGGGTGGGCGTAATCCACGACAGTCAGGGAGGATGGGTGGGCGTAATCCACGACAGTCAGGGAGGATGGGTGGGCGTAATCCACGACAGTCAGGGGGGATGGGTGGGCGTAATCCATGACAGTCAGGGAGGATGGGTGGGCTTAATCCACGACAGTCAGGGAGGATGGGTGGGCGTAATCCACGACAGTCAGGGGGGATGGGTGGGCGTAATCCATGACAGTCAGGGAGGATGGGTGGGCGTAATCCACGACAGTCAGGGAGGATGGGTGGGCGTAATCCACGACAGTCAGGGAGGATGGGTGGGCGTAATCCACGACAGTCAGGGAGGATGGGTGTGCGTAATCCACGACATTGTTCAGGGAGGATGGGTGGGCGTAATCCATGACAGTCAGGGAGGATGGGTGGGCGTAATCCACGACATTGTTCAGGGGGATGGGTGGGCGTAATCCACGACAGTCAGGGGGATGGGTGGGCGTAATCCACGACAGTCAGGGGGATGGGTGGGCGTAATCCACGACATTGTTCAGGAGGATGGGTGGGCGTAATCCATGACAGTCAGGGGGATGGGTGGGCGTATTCCACGACAGTCAGGGGGATGGGTGGGCGTAATCCACGACATTGTTCAGGGAGGATGGGTGGGCGTAATCCACGACAGTCAGGGGGATGGGTGGGCGTAATCCACGACAGTCAGGGGCGATGGGTGGGCGTAATCCACGACAGTCAGGGGGATGGGTGGGCGTAATCCAGGGAGTCAGGGGGGGATGGGTGGGCGTAATCCATGACAGTCAGGGAGGATGGGTGGGCGTAATCCACGACAGTCAGGGAGGATGGGTGGGCGTAATCCACGACAGTCAGGGAGGATGGGTGGGTGTAATCCATGACAGTCAGGGAGGATGGGTGCGCGTAATCCACAACAGTCAGGGGGGATGGGTGGGCGTAATCCACGACAGTCAGGGGGATGGGTGGGCGTAATCCACGACAGTCAGGGCAGATGGGTGGGCGTAATCCACGGCAGTCAGGGGGATGGGTGGGTGTAATCCACGACAGTCAGGAGGATGGGTGGGCGTAATCCACGACAGTCAGGGAGGATGGGTGGGCGTAATCCACGACAGTCAGGGAGGATGGGTGGGCGTAATCCGCGACAGTCAGGGAGGATGGGTGGGCGTAATCCACGACAGTCAGGGAGGATGGGTGGGCGTAATCCACGACAGTCAGGGGGATGGGTGGGCGTAATCCATGACAGTCAGGGAGGATGGGTGGGCGAATCCACGACAGTCAGGGAGGATGGGTGGGCGTAATCCACGACAGTCAGGGAGGATGGGTGGGCGTAATCCGCGACAGTCAGGGAGGATGGGTGGGCGTAATCCACGACAGTCAGGGAGGATGGGTGTGCGTAATCCACGACATTGTTCAGGGAGGATGGGTGGGCGTAATCCATGACAGTCAGGGGAGGATGGGTGGGCGTAATCCACGACATTGTTCAGGAGGATGGGTGGGCGTAATCCACGACAGTCAGGGGATGGGTGGGCGTAATCCACGACAGTCAGGGAGGATGGGTGGGCGTAATCCATGACAGTGAGGGAGGATGGGTGGGCGTAATCCACGACAGTCAGGGAGGATGGGTGTACGTAATCCACGACATTGTTCAGGGAGGATGGGTGGGCGTAATCCACGACAGTCAGGGAGGATGGGTGGGTGTAATCCATGACAGTCAGGGAGGATGGGTGCGCGTAATCCACAACAGTCAGGGGGATGGGTGGGCGTAATCCACGACAGTCAGGGGGGATGGGTGGGCGTAATCCACGACAGTCAGGGCAGATGGGTGGGCGTAATCCACGGCAGTCAGGGGGGATGGGTGGGTGTAATCCACGACAGTCAGGGAGGATGGGTGGGCGTAATCCACGACAGTCAGGGAGGATGGGTGGGCGTAATCCACGACAGTCAGGGAGGATGGGTGGCGTAATCCGCGACAGTCAGGAGGATGGGTGGGCGTAATCCACGACAGTCAGGGAGGATGGGTGGGCGTAATCCACGACAGTCAGGGGATGGGTGGGCGTAATCCATGACAGTCAGGAGGATGGGTGGGCGTAATCCACGACAGTCAGGGAGGATGGGTGGGCGTAATCCACGACAGTCAGGGAGGATGGGTGGGCGTAATCCGCGACAGTCAGGGAGGATGGGTGGGCGTAATCCACGACAGTCAGGGAGGATGGGTGCGCGTAATCCACAACAGTCAGGGGGATGGGTGGGCGTAATCCACGACAGTCAGGGGGATGGGTGGGCGAATCCACGACAGTCAGGGCAGATGGGTGGGCGTAATCCACGGCAGTCAGGGGGATGGGTGGGTGTAATCCACGACAGTCAGGGAGGATGGGTGGGCGTAATCCACGACAGTCAGGGAGGATGGGTGGGCGTAATCCACGACAGTCAGGGAGGATGGGTGGCGTAATCCGCGACAGTCAGGGAGGATGGGTGGGCGTAATCCACGACAGTCAGGGAGGATGGGTGGGCGTAATCCACGACAGTCAGGGGATGGGTGGGCGTAATCCATGACAGTCAGGGAGGATGGGTGGGCGTAATCCACGACAGTCAGGGAGGATGGGTGGGCGAATCCACGACAGTCAGGGAGGATGGGTGGGCGTAATCCGCGACAGTCAGGGAGGATGGGTGGGCGTAATCCACGACAGTCAGGGAGGATGGGTGTGCGTAATCCACGACATTGTTCAGGGAGGATGGGTGGGCGTAATCCATGACAGTCAGGGAGGATGGGTGGGCGTAATCCACGACATTGTTCAGGGAGGATGGGTGGGCGTAATCCACGACAGTCAGGGGGGATGGGTGGGCGTAATCCACGACAGTCAGGGAGGATGGGTGGGCGTAATCCATGACAGTGAGGGAGGATGGGTGGGCGTAATCCACGACAGTCAGGGAGGATGGGTGTACGTAATCCACGACATTGTTCAGGGAGGATGGGTGGGCGTAATCCACGACAGTCAGGGAGGATGGGTGGGTGTAATCCATGACAGTCAGGGAGGATGGGTGCGCGTAATCCACAACAGTCAGGGGGATGGGTGGGCGTAATCCACGACAGTCAGGGGGGATGGGTGGGCGTAATCCACGACAGTCAGGGCAGGTAATCCACGGCAGTCAGGGGATGGGTGGGTGTAATCCACGACAGTCAGGGAGGAGTAATCCACGACAGTCAGGGAGGATGGGTGGGCGTAATCCACGACAGTCAGGGAGGATGGGTGGGCGTAATCCACGACAGTCAGGGAGGATGGGTGGGCGTAATCCACGACAGTCAGGGAGGATGGGTGGGCGTAATCCACGACAGTCAGGGGATGGGTGGGCGTAATCCATGACAGTCAGGAGGATGGGTGGGCGTAATCCACGACAGTCAGGGAGGATGGGTGGGCGTAATCCACGACAGTCAGGGAGGATGGGTGGGCGTAATCCGCGACAGTCAGGGAGGATGGGTGGGCGTAATCCACGACAGTCAGGGAGGATGGGTGTGCGTAATCCACGACATTGTTCAGGAGGATGGGTGGGCGTAATCCATGACAGTCAGGGAGGATGGGTGGGCGTAATCCACGACATTGTTCAGGGAGGATGGGTGGGCGTAATCCACGACAGTCAGGGGGGATGGGTGGGCGTAATCCACGACAGTCAGGGAGGATGGGTGGGCGTAATCCATGACAGTGAGGGGAGGATGGGTGGCGTAATCCACGACAGTCAGGGAGGATGGGTGTACGTAATCCACGACATTGTTCAGGGAGGATGGGTGGGCGTAATCCATGACAGTCAGGGAGGATGGGTGGGCGTAATCCACGACATTGTTCAGGGAGGATGGGTGGGCGTAATCCAAGACAGTCAGGGGGGATAGGTGGGCGTAATCCACGACAGTCAGGGAGGATGGGTGGGTGTAATCCACGACAGTCAGGGAGGATGGGTGTGCGTAATCCACGACAGTCAGGGAGGATGGGTGGGCGTAATCCACGACAGTCAGGGAGGATGGGTGGGCGTAATCCGCGACAGTCAGGGAGGATGGGTGGGCGTAATCCACGACAGTCAGGGAGGATGGGTGTGCGTAATCCACGACATTGTTCAGGGAGGATGGGTGGGCGTAATCCATGACAGTCAGGGAGGATGGGTGGGCGTAATCCACGACATTGTTCAGGGAGGATGGGTGGGCGTAATCCACGACAGTCAGGGGGGATGGGTGGGCGTAATCCACGACAGTCAGGGAGGATGGGTGGGCGTAATCCATGACAGTGAGGGAGGATGGGTGGGCGTAATCCACGACAGTCAGGGAGGATGGGTGTACGTAATCCACGACATTGTTCAGGAGGATGGGTGGGCGTAATCCATGACAGTCAGGAGGATGGGTGGGCGTAATCCACGACATTGTTCAGGGAGGATGGGTGGGCGTAATCCATGACAGTCAGGGGGGATAGGTGGGCGTAATCCACGACAGTCAGGGAGGATGGGTGGGTGTAATCCACGACAGTCAGGGAGGATGGGTGTGCGTAATCCACGACATTGTTCAGGGAGGATGGGTGGGCGTAATCCATGACAGTCAGGGAGGATGGGTGGGCGTAATCCACGACATTGTTCAGGGAGGATGGGTGGGCGTAATCCACGACAGTCAGGGGGGATGGGTGGGCGTAATCCACGACAGTCAGGGAGAATGGGTGGGCGTAATCCACGGCAGTCAGGGGGGATAGGTGGGCGTAATCCACGACAGTCAGGGAGGATGGGTGGGTGTAATCCACGACAGTCAGGGAGGATGGGTGTGCGTAATCCACGACATTGTTCAGGGAGGATGGGTGGGCGTAATCCATGACAGTCAGGGAGGATGGGTGGGCGTAATCCACGACATTGTTCAGGGAGGATGGGTGGGCGTAATCCACGACAGTCAGGGGGGATGGGTGGGCGTAATCCACGACAGTCAGGGAGAATGGGTGGGCGTAATCCATGACAGTCAGGGAGGATGGGTGGGCGTAATCCACGACAGTCAGGGGGATGGGTGGGCGTAATCCACGACAGTCAGGGAGAATGGGTGGGCGTAATCCATGACAGTCAGGGAGGATGGGTGGGCGTAATCCATGACAGTCAGGGAGGATGGGTGTGCGTAATCCACGACATTGTTCAGGGAGGATGGGTGGGCGTAATCCATGACAGTCAGGGAGGATGGGTGGGCGTAATCCACGACATTGTTCAGGGAGGATGGGTGGGCGTAATCCATGACAGTCAGGGAGGATGGGTGGGCGTAATCCATGACAGTCAGGGAGGATGGGTGGGCGTAATCCACGACAGTCAGGGGGGATGGGTGGGCGTAATCCACGACAGTCAGGGCAGATGGGTGGGCGTAATCCACGGCAGTCAGGGGGGATGGGTGGGCGTAATCCACGACAGTCAGGGAGGATGGGTGGGTGTAATCCACGACAGGCAGGGAGAATGGGTGGGTGTAATCCACGACAGTCAGGGAGGATGGGTGGGCGTAATCCACGACAGTCAGGGAGGATGGGTGGGCGTAATCCACGACAGTCAGGGAGGATGGGTGGGCGTAATCCACGACAGTCAGGGAGGATGGGTGGGCGTAATCCGCGACAGTCAGGGAGGATGGGTGTGCGTAATCCACGACATTGTTCAGGGAGGATGGGTGGGCGTAATCCATGACAGTCAGGGAGGATGGGTGGGCGTAATCCACGACATTGTTCAGGGGGATGGGTGGGCGTAATCCACGACAGTCAGGGGGATGGGTGGGCGTAATCCACGACAGTCAGGGGGATGGGTGGGCGTAATCCACGACATTGTTCAGGGAGGATGGGTGGGCGTAATCAACGACAGTCAGGGGGATGGGTGGGCGTAATCCACGACAGTCAGGGGGATGGGTGGGCGTAATCCACGACATTGTTCAGGGAGGATGGGTGGGCGTAATCCACGACAGTCAGGGGGATGGGTGGGCGTAATCCACGACAGTCAGGGGCGATGGGTGGGCGTAATCCACGACAGTCAGGGGGATGGGTGGGCGTAATCCACGACAGTCAGGGGGATGGGTGGGCGTAATCCACGACAGTCAGGGAGGATGGGTGGGCGTAATCCACGACAGTCAGGGAGGATGGGTGGGCGTAATCCACGACAGTCAGGGGGGATGGGTGGGCGTAATCCATGACAGTCAGGGAGGATGGGTGGGCGTAATCCACGACAGTCAGGGAGGATGGGTGGGCGTAATCCACGACAGTCAGGGAGGATGGGTGGGCGTAATCCGCGACAGTCAGGGAGGATGGGTGTGCGTAATCCACGACATTGTTCAGGGAGGATGGGTGGGCGTAATCCATGACAGTCAGGGAGGATGGGTGGGCGTAATCCACGACATTGTTCAGGGGGGATGGGTGGGCGTAATCCACGACAGTCAGGGGGATGGGTGGGCGTAATCCACGACAGTCAGGGGGGATGGGTGGGCGTAATCCACGACATTGTTCAGGAGGATGGGTGGGCGTAATCCACGACAGTCAGGGGGATGGGTGGGCGTATTCCACGACAGTCAGGGGGATGGGTGGGCGTAATCCACGACATTGTTCAGGAGGATGGGTGGGCGTAATCCACGACAGTCAGGGGGATGGGTGGGCGTAATCCACGACAGTCAGGGGCGATGGGTGGGCGTAATCCACGACAGTCAGGGGGATGGGTGGGCGTAATCCACGACAGTCAGGGAGGATGGGTGGGCGTAATCCACGACAGTCAGGGAGGATGGGTGGGCGTAATCCCACGACAGTCAGGGAGGATGGGTGGGCGTAATCCACGACAGTCAGGGGGGATGGGTGGGCGTAATCCACGACAGTCAGGGGGATGGGTGGGCGTAATCCACGACAGTCAGGGAGGATGGGTGGGCGTAATCCACGACAGTCAGGGAGGATGGGTGGCGTAATCCACGACAGTCAGGGGGATGGGTGGGCGTAATCCATGACAGTCAGGGAGGATGGGTGGGCGTAATCCACGACAGTCAGGGAGGATGGGTGGGCGTAATCCACGACAGTCAGGGGGATGGGTGGGCGTAATCCATGACAGTCAGGGAAGATGGGTGGGCGTAATCCACGACAGTCAGGGAGGATGGGTGGGCGTAATCCACGACAGTCAGGGAGGATGGGTGGGCGTAATCCGCGACAGTCAGGGAGGATGGGTGTGCGTAATCCACGACATTGTTCAGGGAGGATGGGTGGGCGTAATCCATGACAGTCAGGGAGGATGGGTGGGCGTAACCACGACATTGTTCAGGGGATGGGTGGGCGTAATCCACGACAGTCAGGGGGATGGGTGGGCGTAATCCACGACAGTCAGGGGGATGGGTGGGCGTAATCCACGACATTGTTCAGGGAGGATGGGTGGGCGTAATCCACGACAGTCAGGGGGATGGGTGGGCGTATTCCACGACAGTCAGGGGGGATGGGTGGGCGTAATCCACGACATTGTTCAGGGAGGATGGGTGGGCGTAATCCACGACAGTCAGGGGGGATGGGTGGGCGTAATCCACGACAGTCAGGGGCGATGGGTGGGCGTAATCCACGACAGTCAGTGGGGATGGGTGGGCGTAATCCACGACAGTCAGGGGGGATGGGTGGGCGTAATCCACGACAGTCAGGGAGGATGGGTGGGCGTAATCCACGACAGTCAGGGAGGATGGGTGGGCGTAATCCACGACAGTCAGGGGGGATGGGTGGGCGTAATCCACGACAGTCAGGGAGGATGGGTGGGCGTAATCCACGACATTGTTCAGGGAGGATGGGTGGGCGTAATCCACGACAGTCAGGGAGGATGGGTGGGCGTAATCCACGACAGTCAGGGAGGATGGGTGTGCGTAATCCACGACATTGTTCAGGCAGGATGGGTGGGCGTAATCCACAACAGTCAGGGGGGATGGGTGGGCGTAATCCACGACAGTCAGGGAGGATGGGTGTGCGTAATCCACGACATTGTTCAGGGAGGATGGGTGGGCGTAATCCATGACAGTCAGGGAGGATGGGTGGGCGTAATCCACAACATTGTTCAGGGAGGATGGGTGGGCGTAATCCATGACAGTCAGGGAGGATGGGTGGGCGTAATCCATGACAGTCAGGGAGGATGGGTGGGTGTAATCCACGACAGTCAGGGGGGATGGGTGGGCGTAAACCAAGACAGTCAGGGGGGATGGGTGGGCATAATCCACGACAGTCAGGGGGGATGTGTGGGCGTAATCCACGACAGTCAGGGAGGATGGGTGTGCGTAATCCACGACATTGTTCAGGGAGGATGGGTGGGCGTAATCCATGACAGTCAGGGAGGATGGGTGGGCGTAATCCATGACAGTCAGGGAGGATGGGTGGGCGTAATCCATGACAGTCAGGGGGGATGGGTGGGCGTAATCCACGACAGTCAGGGGGATGTGTGGGCGTAATCCACGACATTGTTCAGAGGGGATGGGTGGGCGTAATCCACGACATTGTTCATGGGGATGTTTGGGCGTAATCCACGACAGTCAGGGGGATGGGTGGGCGTAATCCACGACAGTCAGGGAGGATGGGTGGGCGTAATCCACGACAGTCAGGGGGATGGGTGGGCGTAATCCACGACAGTCAGGGAGGATGGGTGGGCGTAATCCACGACAGTCAGGGAGGATGGGTGGGCGTAATCCACGACAGTCAGGGGGGATGGGTGGGCGTAATCCACGACATTGTTCAGGGGGATGGGTGGGCGAATCCACGACATTGTTCATGGGGGATGTTTGGGCGTAATCCACGACAGTCAGGGGGATGGGTGGGCGTAATCCACGACAGTCAGGGAGGATGGGTGGGCGTAATCCACGACAGTCAGGGGGATGGGTGGGCGTAATCCACGACAGTCAGGGAGGATGGGTGGGCGTAATCCACGACAGTCAGGGGGATGGGTGGGCGTAATCCACAACAGTCAGGGGGATGGGTGGGTGTAATCCACGACAGTCAGGGGGATGGGTGGGCGTAATCCACGACTGTCAGGGGGATGGGTGGGCGTAATCCACGACAGTCAGGGGGATGGGTTGGCGTAATCCACGACTGTCAGGGAGGATGGGTGGGCGTAATCCACGACAGTCAGGGGGGATGGGTGGGCGTAATCCACGACAGTCAGGGGGATGGGTGGGCGTAATCCACGACAGTCAGGGGGATGGGTGGGCGTAATCCACGACAGTAAGGGGGGATGGGTGGGTGTAATCCACCACAGTCAGGGAGGATGGGTGGGTGTAATCCACGACAGTCAGGGAGGATGGGTGTCCTATTTAATACTAAAATATAGCCTCACTAAAACATGTATTTAATACTAAAATATAGCCTCACTAAAACATGTATTTATCGTTATGGTGAGAGACTATAAAACAGTGTTAAGTGCCTCAATGGACCGTAAAGGTAATCACTCTACAAACTATCATCACCTACAAACTACTACAAACTATCATCACACTTAAGGAAATCACAAATATTATGGACACATTAGAAATAGTGGATATTTGGAGATAAAAAAAACCGACCTAGTGAGATATACATGGAGGAGACTTAATCAATCTAGTGAGATATACATGGAGGAGACTTAATCAATCTAGTGAGATATACATGGAGGAGACTTAATCAATCTAGTGAGATATACATGGAGGAGACTTAATCAATCTAGTGAGATATACATGGAGGAGACTTAATCAATCTAGTGAGATATACATGGAGGAGACTTAATCAATCTAGTGAGATATACATGGAGGAGACTTAATCAATCTAGTGAGATATACATGGAGGAGACTTAATCAATCTAGTGAGATATACATGGAGGAGACTTAATCAATCTAGTGAGATATACATGGAGGAGACTTAATCAATCTAGTCGTCTTGACTACTTTCATGTCTCTTTCTCTCTTGCATCAAAGGTTGGAACATTTTTAATAGGAGCCAGAATACGATTGGATCATAATCTAATTGGCCTTCACATAACTCTTATAGTTTTTCCACGGAGACGGGGATATTGGCAATTTAATCAAAGTTTACTGGAGGACAACTTATTTTTTAATTAAGACAAATTAATTTATAACTGAATTTTTCCAGGGTAATATAGGTTCAGCAAATCCCCTTATTTTTTGGGATACCTTTAAATGTACCTTCAGAGGTCATTCAATTCAAATATTCATCCATAATTTTAAAAAATTGTTTCTGGCTAAAAAGACAAGACTAAAAAGTGAAATCCATGAACTAATAGTACAGGTAGAGAGCAATAAAAACGATACTACAGAGATACAAACTAGAGGAAAAACACAAAGAACTGGAGGAACTGTTTCAAGAACAATCTAATGTAATCTAATACAAAAATAAAACAGACTGGATGGAGAAAAATGCACAAAATTCTTCCTGAATCTCCACTACAGGAACACTAATAAGAAGACTTTACAGAAACTCATTACTGAAGACGGAGTCATCTATGATTCCCCGAATGATATTTTAAAAGAGGAAGCTAATTATTTGAGGCAGATGTTCTCTTTTCCATCTCATCCTCTCCCACTGAATGAAGATTACGGTAAGGAATTCTTTCCAAATAATATAAAAATGGGAAAACTAACAAATGTACAGAAAGATCAGTGTGAAGGCCAAAATACAGAGGAATAACTTTTTGAGGCTATTCAATCCTTTCAGTCTGGAAAAACCCCAAGGCTTGATATACTAAAAGCTCCATTGATAGATTGTTTTAACTACTCCTGTAGAAATGGTAGTATGTCATGTACTCAGCAGGAAGGTCTGATTTCTCTGTTATTAAAACACGACCCAGATGGCGAATATAAATACCCGGTCTATCTAAAAAACTGGAGGCCCCTTACACTTCAATGTTGTGATGCAAAAATACTAGCAACATGCATAGCACTCAGAATTAAAAGGGTTTTACCAAGTATTGTTCATCCTGATCAGAAAGGGTTTTTACATGGGCGATACATTGGAGATAATATACGACAACTATTAGAAATAATAGAACATCATGAAACATGTAAGAAGCCAGGCCTGGTATTTATAGTGGATTTTGAAAAGGCATTTGATAAAGTAAAACGGGATTTTATTTATAAATGCCTGGATATTTTAAATTTCGATCATTCTCTTATAAAATGGGTAAAAAAAATCATGTATAGCAACCCCAGGTGTAAAATAGTGAATAACGGCTACTTCTCAGAGAGTTTTGAATTGTTAAGAGGAGTTAAACAAGGGTGTCCGCTGTCACCATATCTATTTGTTATGACCATCGAAATGCTAGATCAGAATCAGATCCAATAACAACATTAGAGGATTAGAAATCCAAGGGTTAAAAACAAAGGTGTCCATGTATGCCGATGACTCAAGTTTTATATTAAGTCCGCAAGCTAGATCCCTGCAATGTCTCATTGAAGATCTAGATAACTTTTCTGGACTCTCTGGACTGAAACCTAATTATGATAAGTGTACAATAGTACGTATTGGATCTTTAAAAAATACAACTTTTACATTACCCTGAAGTTTACCTACAAAATGGGCTGATGGAGAAGTAGACATACTTGGTATGCATATCACAAAATATATAAATAATCTCTCCACAATGAATTTCAATAGAAAACTTGTAAAAATAGACAAGATCCTGCAACCATGGAGAGGTAAATACCTGTCTATTATGAAAAAATTGCCCTAATTAACTCCTTAGTCATATCTCAGTTTACTCACTTACTTATGGTGCTGCCTACTCCTGATGATTCATTTTTCAAATCATAGGAGCAAAAAATATTTAGCTTTATATGGGACGCTAAACCAGACAAAATAAAATGTGCACATCTATATAATGAATATGAATTGGGTGGGTTGAGATTATTAAATATAAAAGCTCTAAATCTCTCTAAAAGCTCCACTCATTCAAAAGTTTTATTTGAACCCTAAATGGTTCTCAAGTAGATTACTAAGAAAAGCTCACTGATTGTTTAAAAATGGCCTTTTTGCCTTTGTGCAGACAGCCATGTCTCATTTTCAATTAATTAAAAAATGATACTTTCCTTTTCAAACGAGCATTGCAGAGCTGGCTACAATTTCAATTTCATCCCCTGAAAAGATAGAACAAATATTACAGTCGCTCTGGATAAGAGCGTCTGCTAAATGACTTAAATGTAAATGTAAATTACAACAAATATTATGGCTGAACTCAAATGTGCTGGTTGATAAAATACCTGTATTTATGGGAAAGATGTTTCAAAAGGGTATTTTGTTCTTAAATTATATTGTAAATTGGAATGGTAGAGTTATGTACTTCATGGGAGTCATCTTAATTGTACAGGAAGGTCTGCTCAGTCCAAGTGTACAACAAATGACTACAGTATTATCCCAAAAATGGAGGAGACAGGTGGCAGCTGGAGGAGGTAGGGAACTGGTCTGTCTGCCCAATATAAAGGATCAAAACTGGAGGAGGCAGGTGGCAGCGGGAGGAGGTAGGGAACTTGTCTGCCCAATATAAAGGATCACAACTGGAGGAGGCAGGTGGCAGCGGGAGGAGGTAGGGAACTGGTCTGTCTGCCCAATATAAAGGATCACAACTGGAGGAGGCAGGTGGCAGCGGGAGGAGGGAGGGAACTGGTCTGTCTGCCCAATATAAAGGATCAAAACTGGAGGAGGCAGGTGGCAGTGGGAGGAGGGAGGGAACTGGTCTGTCTGCCCAATATAAAGGATCACAACTGGAGGAGGCAGGTGGCAGCGGGAGGAGGGAGGGAACTGGTCTGTCTGCCCAATATAAAGGATCACAACTGGAGGAGGCAGGTGGCAGCGGGAGGAGGGAGGGAACTGGTCTGTCTGCCCAATATAAAGGATCACAACTGGAGGAGGCAGGTGGCAGCGGGAGGAGGGAGGGAACTGGTCTGTCTGCCCAATATAAAGGATCAAAACTGGAGGAGGCAGGTGGCAGTGGGAGGAGGTAGGGAACTGGTCTGTCTGCCCAATATAAAGGATCAATACTGGAGGAGGCAGGTGGCAGCGGGAGGAGGTAGGGAACTGGTCTGTCTGCCCAATATAAAGGATCACAACTGGAGGAGGAATAAAAACAGCATAAATAGGAAAGTTTACCCATTTCATTTGAGGACCAGGATGAAGACAACTGTGCCATACAGATTGCAGAATAGTTGGGAAGAGATTTTTGATGTGCCGATTCCATAGTACAGGGTGTATGAGTTGATATATAAAACAACGCAAGATTCAAGACCTCGTGCTTTTCAGCTAAAATTATTATATAAAATTATTGCCACCAACAAAATGTTGAATATTTGGGGCATAAAATCATTGAAGCTCGCCAGATTTTATAGTGAGGATACAGAATCAATAGACCATTTATTTTAGATGGGATGGGCTGAGGGAAGCTGAGGATTGGGATGGGCTGAGGGAAGCTGAGGGTTGGGATGGGCTGAGGGAAGCTGAGGGTTGGGATGGGATGGGCTGAGGGAAGCTGAGGGTTGGGATGGGCTGAGGGAAGCTGAGGGTTGGGATGGGATGGGCTGAGGGAAGCTGAGGGTTGGGATGGGCTGAGGGGAGCTGAGGGTTGGGATGGGATGGGCTGAGGGAAGCTGAGGGTTGGGATGGGCTGAGGGGAGCTGAGGGTTGGGATGGGATAGGCTGAGGGAAGCTGAGGGTTGGGATGGGCTGAGGGAAGCTGAGGGTTGGGATGGGATGGGCAGAGGGAAGCTGAGGGATGGGATGGGCTGAGGGAAGCTGAAGGTTGGGATGGGCTGAGGGAAGCTGAGGGTTGGGATGGGATGGGCTGAGGGAAGCTGAGGGTTGTGATGGGATGGGCTGAGGGGAGCTGAGGGTTGGGATGGGATGGACTGAGGGAAGCTGAGGGTTGGGATGGGCTGAGGGAAGCTGAGGGATGGGATGGGCTGAGGGAAGCTGAGGGTTGGGATTGGATGGGCTGAGGGAAGCTGAGGGTTGGGATAGGATGGGCTGAGGGAAGCTGAGGGTTGTGATGGGATGGGCTGAGGGAAGCTGAGGGTTGGGATAGGATGGGCTGAGGGAAGCTGAGGGTTGTGATGGGATGGGCTGAGGGAAGCTGAGGGTTGGGATGGGCTGAGGGAAGCTGAGGGTTGGGATGGGCTGAGGGGAGCTGAGGGTTGGGATGGGATGGGCTGAGGGAAGCTGAGGGATGGGATGGGCTGAGGGAAGCTGAAGGTTGAGATGGGCTGAGGGAAGCTGAGGGTTGGGATGGGATGGGCTGAGGGAAGCTGAGGGTTGGGATGGGATGGGCTGAGGGAAGCTGAGGGATGGGATGGGCTGAGGGAAGCTGAGGGTTGGGATGGGATGGGCTGAGGGAAGCTGAGGATTGGGACGTGATGGGCTGAGGGAAGCTGAGGGTTGGGATGTGGAATAGGAGACAAGTGGAAGTGGAGTTGCTGTGTGGGAGAGTTTTTTAAATTAACATTATAAAACAGTAACAATATGTTTGAATGACACAGTGTTTTTACAACTAATGTTGGTTTGCCCGAGGCTGATGCTGTGCAGGTGTTTGTACACATGCATATACACACACTCTCATTCAAATACACACATACACGAACACACACAAACGTATACAGTTGGCATTGCTGTTATGATTTTAGTTGTCCTTGATGTCCTTTGTTGGATTTTTTTTTAAGGTTATTTATTTTGTTTCATTGTTGTTTGGTGTTTTCTTCTGTCTTTTTCTTTTGTCTCTTTAGTCAAATCTCTTGGTTGTTGGTGCATTGGGGGTTCTTGGGGTGGGGGTTCATTCTCTTGGTTGTTGGTGCATTGGGGGTTCTTGGGGGTGGGGGTTCATTCTCTTGGTTGTTGGTGCATTGGGGGTTCTTGGGGGTGGGGGTTCATTCTCTTGGTTGTTGGTGCATTGGGGGTTCTTGGGGGTGGGGGTTCATTCTCTTGGTTGTTGGTGCATTGGGGGTTCCTAGGGGTGGGGGTTCATTCTGTTGGTTGTTGGTGCATTGGGGGTTCTTGGGGTGGGGGTTCATTCTCTTGGTTGTTGGTGCATTGGGGGTTCTTGGGGGTGGGAGTTCATTCTCTTGGTTGTTGGTGCATTGGGGGTTCTTGGGGGTGGGGGTTCATTCTCTTGGTTGTTGGTGCATTGTGGGGTTCTTGGGGTGGGGGTTCATTCTCTTGGTTGTTGGTGCATTGGGGGTTCCTGGGGGTGGGGGTTCATTCTCTTGGTTGTTGGTGCATTGGGGGTTCCTAGGGGTGGGGGTTCATTCTGTTGGTTGTTGGTGCATTGGGGGTTCTTGGGGGTGGGGGTTCATTCTCTTGGTTGTTGGTGCATTGGGGGTTCTTGGGGGTGGGGGTTCATTCTCTTGGTTGTTGGTGCATTGGGGGTTCCTGGGGGTGGGGGTTCATTCTGTTGGTTGTTGGTGCATTGGGGGTTCCTGGGGGTGGGGGTTCATTTTCTTGGTTGTTGGTGCATTGGGGGTTCCTGGGGTGGGGGTTCATTCTGTTGGTTGTTGGTGCATTGGGGGTTCCTGGGGGTGGGGGTTCATTCTCTTGGTTGTTGGTGCATTGGGGGTTCTTGGGGGTGGGGGTTCATTCTCTTGGTTGTTGGTGCATTGGGGGTTCCTGTGGGTGGGGTTCATTCTCTTGGTTGTTGGTGCATTGGGGGTTCCTGGGGTGGGGGTTCATTCTCTAGGTTGTTGGTGCATTGGGGGGTTCCTGGGGGTGGGCGTTCATTATCTAGGTTGTTGTTGCATTGGGGGGTTCCTGGGGGTGGGGAATGGAATTCATTGTATTTTTTATTTTTCTTCCTGGGGGGGACTGTGGGAGGGGTCTCGGATGGTTGAGGGACAGCTATTGGGGAACTGTGGGGGGGATCTTGGAGGGTTCTGGATCACATTTTTTTAGCTTAATGAGAGATCTGTCAATGTGCCCTTGAGCAGGGCATTGACCCTGGATGCTTCCGTGTGTCTCTTGGTATGGGAGTCTGTTGGATCAAATCAAATCAAATGTATTTATATAGCCCTTCTTACATCGGCTGATATCTCAAAGTGCTACACAGAAACCCAGCTTAAAACCCCAAACAGCAAGCAATGCAGGTGTAGATGCACGGTGGCTAGGAAAAACTCCCTAGAAAAGCCAAAACCTAGGAAGAAACCTAGAGAGGAACCAGGCTAGAGAGGAACCAGGCTATGAGGGGTGGCCAGTCCTCTTCTGGCTGTGCCGGGTGAAGATTATAACAGAACATGGCCAAGATGTTCAAATGTTCATAAATTATCAGCATTGTCAAATAATAATAATCACAGTAGTTGTCAAGGGTGAAGCAAGTCAGCACCTCAGGAGTAAATGTCAGTTGGCTTTTCATAGCCGATCATTAAGAGCATCTCTACCACTCCTGCTGTCTCTAGAGAGTTGAAAAAAACACGTCTGGAGAACAGGTCACGGTTCCATAGCCGCAGGCAGAACAGTTGAAACTGGAGCAGCAGCACGGCCAGGTGGACTGGGGACAGCAAGGAGTCATCATGCCAGGTAGTCCTGAGGCATGGTCCTAGTGCTCAGGTCCTCAGAGGGAGAGAAAGATAGAGAGAATTAGAGAGAGCATACTTAAATTCACACAGGACACCGGATAAGACAGGACTCCAGATATAACAAACTGACCCTAGTCCCCCGACACATAAACTACTGCAGCATAAATACTGGAGGCTGAGACAGGAGGGGTCAGGAGACACTGTGGCCCCATCCGGTGATACCCCCGGACAGGGCCAAACAGGCAGACACTGGTATGGTGTTGTTATTGAGCTGTTTCTGTTGTGAGTATTTATTTTTTAAATTCCACTTGCCATTTAATCTCAGTTTCTGATCCCTTGTTATTTGCGAAGAGTTTTCATATTATCCTATTGCTAATAATCCACACATACTTAATTAATTTATTCTGTAGATTGTAGACCAGGATGTATTGTCTGTAGATTGTAGACCAGGATGTATTGTCTGTAGAGTGTAGACCAGGATGTATTGTCTGTGGATTGTAGACCAGGATGTATTGTCTGTAGATTGTAGACCAGGATGTATTGTCTGTAGAGTGTAGACCAGGATGTATTGTCTGTGGATTGTAGACCAGGATGTATTGTCTGTGGATTGTAGACCAGGATGTATTGTCTGTAGATTGTAGACCAGGATGTATTGTCTGTAGATTGTAGACCAGGATGTATTGTCTGTAGAGTGTAGACCAGGATGTATTGTCTGTGGATTGTAGACCAGGATGTATTGTCTGTAGATTGTAGACCAGGATGTATTGTCTGTAGAGTGTAGACCAGGATGTATTGTCTGTGGATTGTAGACCAGGATGTATTGTCTGTAGATTGTAGACCAGGATGTATTGTCTGTAGATTGTAGACCAGGATGTATTGTCTGTAGAGTGTAGACCAGGATGTATTGTCTGTGGATTGTAGACCAGGATGTATTGTCTGTGGATTGTAGACCAGGATGTATTGTCTGTGGATTGTAGACCAGGATGTATTGTCTGTAGATTGTAGACCAGGATGTATTGTCTGTAGAGTGTAGACCAGGATGTATTGTCTGTAGATTGTAGACCAGGATGTATTGTCTGTAGAGTGTAGACCAGGATGTATTGTCTGTGGATTGTAGACCAGGATGTATTATCTGTAGAGTGTAGACCAGGATGTATTGTCTGTAGAGTGTAGACCAGGATGTATTGTCTGTGGATTGTAGACCAGGATGTATTGTCTGTAGAGTGTAGACCAGGATGTATTGTCTGTGGATTGTAGACCAGGATGTATTGTCTGTAGAGTGTAGACCAGGATGTATTGTCTGTGGATTGTAGACCAGGATGTATTGTCTGTAGATTGTAGACCAGGATGTATTGTCTGTAGAGTGTAGACCAGGATGTATTGTCTGTAGATTGTAGACCAGGATGTATTGTCTGTGGATTGTAGACCAGGATGTATTGTCTGTAGATTGTAGACCAGGATGTATTGTCTGTGGATTATAGCCTACATTTCTCTGAGTATGTAAGCATTGGTTGGTTGGCTGGTGCTTCCTGGATAGGTTGCTGGTTGGCTGGTGCTTCCTGGTTGACTGGTGCTTCCTGGTTAGGTGGCTGGTTGGCTGGTGCTTCCTGGTTGACTGGCTGGTTGGCTGGTGCTTCCTGGCTGATTGGCTGGTTGGCTGGTGCTCCCTGGCTGACTGGCTGGTTGGCTGGTCCTTCCTGGCTGACTGGCTGGTTGGCTGGTGTTTCCTGGTGCTTTCTGGTTAGGTGGCTGGTTGGCTGGTGCTTCCTGGTTGACTGGCTGGTTGGCTGGTGCTTCCTGGTTGACTGTCTGGTTGGCTGGTGCTTCCTGGCTGGGTGGTTGGCTGGTGCTTCCTGGTTGACTGTCTGGTTGGCTGGTGCTTCCTGGTTGACTGGCTGGTTGGCTGGTGCTTCCTGACTGACTGGCTGGTTGGCTGGTGCTTCCTGGTTGACTGTCAGGTTGGCTGGTGCTTCCTGGCTGGCTGGTTGGCTGGTGCTTCCTGGTTGACTGACTGGTTGGCTGGTGCTTCCTGGTTAGGTGGCTGGTTGGCTGGTGCTTCCTGGTTGACTGGCTGGTTGGCTGCTGCTTCCTGGCTGACTGGCTGGTTGGCTGGTGCTTCCTGGCTGACTGGCTGGTTGGCTGGTACTTCCTGGTTGACTGGCTGGTTGGCTGGCGCTTCCTGGCTGACTGGCTGATTGGCTGATTCTTCCTAACTGACTGGCTGGTTGGCTGGTGCATCCTGGTTAGGTGGCTGGTTGGCTGGTGCTTCCTGGTTGACTGGTGCTTCCTGGTTGACAGGCTGGTTGGCTGGTGCTTCCTGGTTGACTGGCTGGTTGGCTGGTGCTTCCTGGTTGACTGGCTGGTTGGCAGGTGCTTCCTGGTTAGGTGGCTGGTTGGCTGGTAATTCCTGGTTGACTGGCTGATTGGCTGGTGCTTCCTGGTTAGGTGGCTGGTTGGCTGGTGCTTCCTGGCTGACTGGCTGGTTGGCTGGTGCTTCCTGGTTAGGTGGCTGGTTGGCTGGTGCTTCCTGGCTGACTGGCTGGTTGGCTGGTGCTTCCTGGTTAGGTGGCTGGTTGGCTGGTGCTTCCTGGCTGACTGGCTGGTTGGCTGGTGCTTCCTGGTTAGGTGGCTGGTTGGCTGGTGCTTCCTGGCTGGTTGGCTGGTGCTTCCTGGTTAGGTGGCTGGTTGGTTGGTGCTTCCTGGTTAGGTGGGTTAATTGTTTATATTTTATGTTTTTGCCAGAAAGTGTCAGGTTTGGAAGGAGGCGTGGTCACTTCCTCTCTTCATTGTCATTAATGCAAAGTCATACCCGTAACTCTTTCATATGCTCACTGTGCCTCGCCAAGTCTCTCCTATCACCCACAAACAGATTAGAGATTCTCATCACTCCCTCTGGCCCCTACAGATACCAATACCCCCCCCCCGATACTGTCATCTCTACTCTCACTACCTGGCAGTGGATACTGTCATATCTACTCTCCCCACCTGGCAGTAGTTACTGTCATCTCTACTCTCCCTACTGTCATCTGTACTCTCACCTCCTGGCAGTAGTTACTGTCATCTCTACTCTCCCTACTGTCATCTCTACTCTTCCTACTGTCATCTCTACTCTCCCCACCTGGCAGTAGCTACTGTCATCTCTACTCTCCCTACTGTCATCTCTACTCTCCCCACCTGGCAGTAGCTACTGTCATCTCTACTCTCCCTACTGTCATCTCTACTCTCCCTACTGTCATCTCTACTCTCCCCACCTGGCAGTAGCTACTGCCATCTCTACTCTCCCTACTGTCATCTCTACTCTCCCTAATCTCATCTCTACTCTCCCTACTGTCATCTCTACTCTCCCCACCTGGCAGTAGCTACTGTCATCTTTACTCTCCCTACTGTCATCTCTACTCTCCCTAATGGCATCTCTACTCTCCCTACTGTCATCTCTACTCTCCCCACCTGGCACTAGCTCCTGTCATCTTTACTCTCCCTACTGTCATCTCTACTCTCCCCACCTGGCAGTAGCTACTGTCATCTTTACTCTCCCTACTGTCATCTCTACTCTCCCTACTGTCATCTCTACTCTCCCTACCTGGCAGTAGCTACTGTCATCTCTACTCTCCCTACCTGGCAGTAGGCACTGTCATCTCTACTCTCCCTACTGTCATCACTACTCTCACTACCTGGCAGTAGCTACTGTCATCTCTACTCTCCCTACTGTCATCTCTACTCTCCCTACTGTCATCTCTACTCTCACTACCTGGCAGTAGCTACTGTCATCTCTACTCTCACTACCTGGCAGTAGCTACTGTCATCTCTACTCTCTCTACCTGGCAGTAGCTACTGTCATCTCTACTCTCTCTACCTGGCAGTAGCTACTGTCATCTCTACTCTACCTGGAAGTAGCTACTGTCATCTCTACTCTCTCTACCTGGCAGTAGCTACTGTCATCTCTACTCTCTCTACCTGGCAGTAGCTACTGTCATTTCTACTCTCTCTACCTGGCAGTAGCTACTGTCATCTCTACTCTGACCATCCTACCCATGCTAGACTAAGGAGATGTAATTTATAGATTGGCAGGTAAGGGTGCTCTCGAGCGGCTAGATGTTCTTTACCATTTGGCCATCAGATTTGCCACCAATGCCTCTTATAGGACACATCACTGCACTCTATACTCCTCTGTAAACTGGTCATCTCTGTATACCCGTCGCAAGACCCACTGGCTGATGCTTATTTATAAAACCCTCTTAGGCCTCACTCCCCCCTAACTGAGATATCTACTGCAGCCCTCATCCTCCACATACAACACCCGTTCTGCCAGTCACATTCTGTTAAAGGTCCCCAAAGCACACACATCCCTGGGTCGCTCCTCTTTTCAGTTCGCTGCAGCTAGCGACTGGAACGAGCTGCAACAAACACCCAAACTGGACAGTTTTATCTCAAACTCTTCATTCAAAGACTCATCGGAAAATGGCGTCTTGGGACTGACAACACATTCTCCAATTGAGACTCCAATTGAGACTGCTCTGTCTGTTTACTTCGGACTATTGCAGATACTGTTGGAGAGTTGATCTAGAGTTAGAGAAACCGATGAGAAATACCATCGAATGATTAGAATTGAAGGTGAAGTGTTTTAAAATTTTTCCCAGAGGTTTTTTATCTGAATCCTCTGTCTAAACTTCCCTCAAAGTTTCAACAAGAGTCTCGGTGTTGCTTCATCTTTCATCGGCACGGATACATGGGCTTCTGTGTTGATGGGCTTCGTCTCTCTCTATCTTTGCCTTCAGTGGGCTCCCTCCATACGTACGGACACAAGGCAATTAGCTCATCAAATCTTGCTCAGTTTACAGATGTAATAATGTACAGCACTGAAATTAAAAAACACCCATCTATCTAAATAATCCTTTTGCTGTTTTTGTTTTTCATTAAAAAAAATAATGAGTCTCACGTACTAATTCAAAAACAGGGTTCGCGACCTTGAATCCTTGGTGGAGTTTAAACATCGAGCTGTTTTTAGTCCAGATGTTTTTGTTACATTTACATTTACATTTAAGTCATTTAGCAGACGCTCTTATCCAGAGCGACTTACAAATTGGTGCATTCACCTTAAGACATCCAGTGGAACAGCCACTTTACAATAGTGCATCTAACTCTTTTAAGGGGGGGGGGGAGGGGGAGAATGATTACTTTATCCTATCCTAGGTATTCCTGAAAGAGGTGGGGTTTCAGGTGTCTCCGGAAGGTGGTGATTGACTCCGCTGTCCTGGCGTCGTGAGGGAGTTTGTTCCACCATTAGGGGGCCAGAGCAGCGAACTTTTTTTTTCGAATTTGTTTTTTAAATGTAATATGTAATTGTTGTACTATATGTGAGTTTATAGTTTTTTTTTTATGTTGTGTTAGTGTATGTAAGTTGTTTTGTCTGAAATATTGTTCCCCCTGTTGCTATTGGACCAGGTCTCTCTTGGAAAAGAGATGTTATCTCAATGAGAAAAAAACTGTATAAATTAATGTAAAATTTAAACATTAAAATAAAACCTGCAAACAAGCTTATCGAAACATTTTTCACAAGGTGCCTGGAGGCAACTAGGAACCCCCAAACAGCAATAGACAGCTTAACAAGCTTTAAATCTTTAATTCGTTGAAATATAGAAAGATAACTTCAAGTTTCTATTTTGTGCTCCTGCCGAGGTGAATACAGAATACTACATACATTATATATACAGTATTGACTATACAGTGGGGCAAAAAAGTATTTAGTCAGCCACGAATTGTGCAAGTTCTCCCACTTAAAAAGATGAGTGGCCTGTAATTTTCATCATAGGTACACTTCAACTATGACAGACAAAATTAGAAAAAAAATCCAGAAAATCACATTGTGGGATTTTTTATGAATTTATTTGCAAATTATGGTGGAAAATAAGTATTTGGTCACCTACAAACAAGCAAGATTTCTGGCTCTCACAGACCTGTATCTTCTTCTTTAAGAGGCTCCTCTGTCCTCCACTCGTTACCTATATTAATGGCACCTGTTTGAACTTGTTATCAGTATAAAAGACACCTGTCCACAACCTCAAACAGTCACACTCCAAACTCCACTATGGCCAAGACACCAGAAACAAAATTGTAGACCTGCACCAGGCTGGGAAGACTGAATCTGCAATAGGTAAGCAGCTTGGTTTGAAGAAATTAACTGTGGGAGCAATTATTAGGAAATGGAAGACATACAAGACCACTGATAATCTACCTCGATCTGGGGCTCCACGCAAGATCTTACCCCGTGGGGTCAAAATGATCACAAGAATGGTGGGTGAGCAAAAAATCCCAGAACCACACGGGGGGACCTAGTGAATGACCTGCAGAGAGCTGGGACAAAAGTAACAAAGCCTACCATCAGTAACACACTACGCCGCCAGGGACTCAAATCCTGCAGTGCCAGACGTGTCCCCCTGCTTAAGTCAGTACATGTCCAGGTCCGTCTGAAGTTTGCTAGAGAGCATTTGGATGATCCAGAAGAAGTTTGGGAAAATGTCATATGAAACCAAAATATAACTTTTTGGTAAAAACTTGTCGTGTTCGGAGGACAAAGAATGCTGAGTTGCATCCAAAGAACACCATACCTACTGTGAAGCATGGGGGTGGAAACATCATGCTTTGGGGCTGTTTTTCTGCAAAGGGACCAGGACGACTGATCCGTGTAAAGGAAAGAATGAATGGGGCCATGTATCGTGGGATTTTGAGTGAAAACCTCCTTCCATCAGCAAGGGCATTGAAGATGAAATGTGGCTGGGTCTTTCAGCATGACAATGATCCCAAACACACCGCCCGGGCAACGAAGGAGTGGCTTCGTAAGAAGCATTTCAAGGTCCTGGAGTGGCCTAGCCAGTCTCCAGATCTCAACCCGATAGAAAATCTTTGGAGGGAGTTGAAAGTCCGTGTTGCCCAGCAACAGCCCCAAAACATGGAGGTGGGGGGTAGCGGGGGGGGGGGGGGGGGGGCTATTGTTTTTGGTCAAGCAATTTAAAACACATTACAGAGCTCAGGACATTTCTTGGAAAATATGTTTCCTTCTGTACAAGGCTAGCGTGAAAGTGTAATATAACATTCTGAAAATATTATTTATATTTTATTTTGTTGTGCTTTTTTGTTAACGCGGTGAGAAGTAGAGGTTTTTCCCTATTAGTACAAGAAGCAATAGTACTATAACATCATGCAACAGTACTGTTTGTGCTGCTTATTTGTGGTGCCAAGACAGCAGCCTTTCCTTCAACGGCAGCAAAAGAGCTGAACGTGGAATCCAGGAAAACGGTGTGCCGAGCCACGCCCCCACTCCACATCGACTGGGCTGTAGTGGAGCGGGTCGAGAGGAGCTTCAAGTTCCTCTGTGTCCCACATCACTAAGGAATTGACGTGGTCCACACAACAGTCGTGAAGAGAACATGACAACGCCTCTTCCACCCCTCAGGAGGCTGAAAAGATTTGACATGGGCCCTCAGATCCTTAAAAAGTTATACAACTGCACCATCGAGAGCATCTTGACTGACTGCATCACCCCCTGGTTTGACACTGCTTGGCATCCGACCGCGAGATGCTACAGATGGTGGTGCGGACGGCCAAGTGCATTACTGGGGCTGAGCTCCCTGCCATCCAGGACCTCTATACCAGGCGGTGTCAGAAATGTCGAATCCAGCCACCCAAGTCATAGACTGCTTTCTCCGCTTCCCACACGGCAAGCGGTACCGATGCACCAAGTCTGGAACCAACAGAACTGTGAACAGCTTCTACCCCCAAGCCATAAGACTGCTAAACAATACTGCTAAATGGCTACCCGGACAATCTGCATTGATCTCCCTTTGAACTAACTATGACTCATCACATACAATGCTGCTACTGTTTATTATCGATCCAGTTGCCTAGTCACTTTATCCCTACTTGTATGTACAAATCTACCACAACTACCTCGTATCCCTGCACATCAACTATCAACG
This sequence comes from Oncorhynchus nerka, assembly GCF_034236695.1. Taxonomy (NCBI): domain Eukaryota; kingdom Metazoa; phylum Chordata; class Actinopteri; order Salmoniformes; family Salmonidae; genus Oncorhynchus; species Oncorhynchus nerka. The sequence continues at coordinate 100,438,516 of NC_088417.1, read as the reverse complement.
TCTATATAGCCAAGAAATTGTTTACACGTTGACTCTATACTGGTAGTCTGTCTATATAGCCAAGTTATCGTTATATAGCCAAGTTATCGCTATATAGCCAAGTTATCGTTATATAGCCAAGTTATCGTTATATAGCCAAGTTATCGTTATATAGCCAAGTTATCGTTATATAGCCAAGTTATCGTATCTATTTATTTTTATCTTTCTCTCTGCCTTGTTGGAAACACTAACCATGGGAGTTGGCAAGACAGAGTGAACAGACCTGGGACCAGGCTAACAGACAGTACAAACAGACCTGGGACCAGGCTAGCAGACAGTACAAACAGACCTGGGACCAGGCTAACTGACAGTACAAACAGACCTGGGACCAGGCTAACAGACAGTACAAACAGACCTGGGACCAGGCTAACTGACAGTACAAACAGACCTGGGACCAGGCTAACTGACAGTACAAACAGACCTGGGAC
>NC_088417.1:100378049-100433049 GCF_034236695.1 Oncorhynchus nerka | reverse complement strand
ACCTGCTGGAGTGCGTGCTGCTATGGTGACCAGTGAGCTGAGATAAGGCGGCGCTTTACCTAGCAAAGACTTATAGATGACCTGGAGCCAGTGGGTCTGGCGACGAATATGTAGGGAGGGCCAGCCGACGCTGGTCGCGGTATATGGGGCTTTGGTTACAAAGCCCTATTTATTTAACTAGGCAAGTCAGTTAAGAACACATTTTTACTTTCAATGACGGCCTAGGAACAGTGGGTTAACTGCCTGTTCAGGGGCAGAACGACAGATTTGTACCTTGTCAGCTTGGGGATTTGAACTTGCAACCTTTCGGTTACTAGTCCAACGCTCTAACCACTAGGCTACCCTGCCGCCCCAACTACAAATACCTAGGTGTCTGGCTAGACTGTAAACTCTCCTTCCACACTCATATTAAGTTTGCTGAGTAGAGTGTTGGAGGCTATTTTGTAAACCAAGTCGAGGATCGGTAGGATAGTCAGTTTAACGAGGGTATGTTTGGCAGCGTAAGTGAAGGAGGCTTTGTTGCGAAATAGGGAGCCAATTCTAGATTTAATTTTCGATTGGATATGCTTAATATGAGTGTGGAAGGAGAGTTTACAGTCTAACCAGACACCTAGGTATTTGTAGTTGTCCACATAAGTCAGAACCGTCCAGAGTAGTGATGCTAGTCGGGCGGGCGGGTGCGGGCAGCGATCGGTTGAAGAGCATGCATTTAGTTTTACTAGCTTTGGAGGCCACGGAAGGAGTGTTGTATGGCATTGAAGCTCATTTGGAGGTTAGTTAACACAGTGTCCAAGGAAGGCCCAGATTCATACAGAATGGTGTCCTCTGACGGGCCGAAAGTATATAGAATGGTGTCGTCTGCGTAGAGATGGATCAGGGAATCACCTGCAGCAGGAGCGACATCATTGATATATACAGGGAAAAGAGTCGGCCCGAGAATTGAACCCTGTGGAACCCCCATAGAGACTGCCAGAGGTCCGGAAAACAGGCCCTCTGATTTGACACACTGAACACTATCAGAGAAGTAGTTGGTAAACCAGGCGAGGCAATCATTTGAGAAACCAAGGCTGAAGAGAGTCGGTCCAAGGCCAGAGGCCAGAGGCCCGGACAACAGACCCTCCGATTTGACACACTGAACTCTATCAGAGAAGTAGTTGGAGAACCAGGGAAGGCAGTCATTTGAGAAACCAAGGCTGTTGAGTCTGCCGATGAGGATGTGGTGATTGAAAGAGTCGAAAGCCTTGGCCAGGTCGATGAATACGGCTACACAGTACTGTCTCTTATCGATGGCGGTTATGATATCGTTTAGTACCTTGAGCGTGGCTGAGGTGCTCCCATGACAAGCTTGGAAACCAGATTGCACAGCGGAGAAGGTACGGTGGGATTCGAGATGGTCAATGATCTGTTTGTTAACTTGGCTTTTGAAGACTTTAGAAAGGCAGGGCAGGATGGATATAGGTCTGTAACAGTTTGGGTTTAGAGTGTCTCCCCCTTTGAGGAGGGGGATGACCGCGGCAGCTTTCCAATCTTTAGGGATCTCAGACGAATTTGAAAGAGAGGTTGAACAGACTAGTAATAGGGGTTGCAACAATGGCGGCGGATAATTTTAGAAACAGAGGGTCCAGATTGTCTAGTCCAGCTGATTTGTAGGGGTCCAGGTTTTGCAGCTCTTTCAGAACATCTGCTATCTGTATTTGGGTGAAGGAGAAGCTTGGGAGGCTTGGGCAAGTAGCTGCGGGGGGTGCGGAGCTGTTGGCTGGGGTTGGGGTAGGGGTAGCCAAGTGGAAAACATGGCCAGCCGTAGAGAAATACTTATTGAAATCCTCAATTATCGTGGATTTATTGGTGGTGACAGTTTTTCCTAGGATCAGTGCAGTGGGCAGCTGGGAGGAGGTGCTCTTATTCTCCATGGACTTTACAGTGTCCCAGAACTTTTTGGAGTTAGAGCTACAGGATGTAAATGTATTTTTGAAAAATCTAGTCTAACTGACTGTGTGTATTGGTTCCTGACTTCCCTGAAAATGTGCATATCGCGGGGACTATTCAATGCTAGTGCAGTACTCCACAGGATGTTTTTGTGATGGTCAAGGGCAGTCAGGTCTGGAGTGAACCAAGGGCTATATCTATTCTTAGTTCTACATTTTTTTGAAAGGGGCATACTTATTTAAGATGGTGAGGAAATCACTTTTAAAGAACAACCAGGCATCCTCTACCTTCCAGGATACCCGGACCAGGTTGATTAGAAAGGCCTGCTTGCTGAAGTGTTTTAGGGAGTGTTTGACCGTGATGAGGGGTGGTCGATTGACCGCGGACCCATTACGGATGCAGGCAATGAGGCAGTGATTTGATTGAAAACAACAGCGGTGTATTTGTGTAACGGCCGGGGTGTTAAGCATATCCCAGTTTAGTTTAGTTTAACAGAACGAATTCTGAAGATATATGGGGGGCAATCAATTCACATATGGTCCCCAGGGCACAGCTGGGAGCTAAGGAGTGGGGAGATTAATTTTTCAAATTAGAAGCTCCAACTGTTTGGGCATTGACCTGGAATGTATAACAGAACTTTGCTATCTCTGCAGTAGATTGCAACTCATCCCCCTTTGGCAGTTCCATCTTGATGGAAAATGTTGTAGATGGGGATGGAAATCTCAGACTTTTTAGTGGCCTTCCTAAGCCAGGATTCAGACACGGCAAGGACATCAGGGTTAGCAGAGTGTGCTAAAGCAGTGAGTAAAACAAACTTAGGGCGGAGGCTTCTGATGTTGACATGCATGAAACCAAGGCTTTTACGGTTACAGAAGTCAACAAATGAGAGCGCCTGGTGACACACAGACCCTAGGTTAACCTCTACATCACCCGAGGAACCGAGGAGGAGGGTACGGCTAAAGGCTATAAAAACTGGTCGTCTAGTGTGTTGTGGACAGAGAATAAAAGGAACAGATTCCTGGGCATGGTAGAATAGATTTAGGGCATAATGTACAGACAGGGGTATGGTGCGGTTACAGTGGACGTAAACCTAGGCATTGAGTGATGATAAGAGAGGTTGCCTCTCTGAAGGCACAAGTTATGCTAGGTGTGTGGGAGATGGGACAAAAGAGCTCTCTGAGGCATGTTGAGTGGGACTAGGGGCTCCGTGGTAAAATAAAACAATGATAACTATCCTAAACAACAGTATACAAAGCATATTGACATTAGAGAAAGGCATATAGCAATCACAGGTGTTGATTTGGAGAGCTAAGACAACAACGGGTAAAACAACAACAGCTAATCAGCTAAGACAAGGAGAAGCGGACCAAAATGCAGCGTGGTGGTTACTCATGTTCTTTAATGAAGAAATAGACGATACATGAAATAACTATAAATATACAAAACAACAAACGGAACGTGAAAACCTATACAGCCTGTCTGGTGACAACTAACACAGAGACAGGAACAATCACCCACAAACCCACAGTGAAACCCAGGCTACCTAAATATGGTTCCCAATCAGAGACAACGAGAATCACCTGACTCTAATTGAGAACCGCCTCAGGCAGCCAAGCCTATGCTAGACACCCCTAATCAACCACAATCCCAATGCCTACAAAAACCCCAATAAGACAACACAATAAACCCATGTCACACCCTGGCCTGAACAAATAATTAAAGAAAACACAAAATACTAAGACCAAGGCGTGACAACAACAACAGGTAAAATGGCGATGAATTGGCAGAGAGGGTCAGCTAACCACACACAGGGCCTGAGTTCGAGGCTGGTGCCGACAGATAAACAAAATAACAAAATGGAGTGTTGTGATTAATGAACAGTCCAGGAGGCATCAGCTAAGTGATCACAGTGATCAAGTGTAACGAAGTGATCATAGGGTCCAGTGAACAGCAATAGATGGAACAGGGAAGCCGTTAGGTAGTCGTTACTATGCTAGCAAGCGGGAGACACGGCATTCGTAAAGTTAGCAGGCCGGGGATAGCAGAAGCGTCTTCACCGATATCCGGGAAAAGTCCGGTTGAGGGCACATCGTAAGGAATTACGTCGGCAGACCAGTCGTGATGGATCGGCGGGGCTCCGTGTCGACAAAGGGTCCATGCCAATTGGAAAAAGAGGTATTGTAGCTGAAGAAATTGTGTTTGCCAGCCGTGAGATGCGCCTGGCTCGAGGTTAACTGGAGCTAGTTTCGGGACAAGGGCCTTAGCCACTATAGCCACTCGGTAGCAGCTATCTAGCTGCGATGATCCGATACAAAGGTCCAGAGTTTACAGCAGGAATCCCGTGATGTAGTGGCTTCTAGTTGTGTTAGTGAAGAGTCCGGGAGACATCAGCTGTGTAGCCGAGTGACCATAGGGTCTACTGGAGCAGGCCTGGAGATGGACCTGACTCAAGGCTAGCTTCGGGGCTGGGCCACTCAGTAGCAGCTATCTGTGATGATCAGGAGTAATGGTCCAGAGTTTACGGCAGGAATCCCGTGATGTAGTGGCTTCTAGTTGTGTTAGTGAAGAGTCCGGGAGACATCAGCTGTGTAGCCGATTGACCATAGGGTCTACTGGAGCAGGCCTGGAGATGGACCTGACTCAAGGCTAGCTTCGGGGCTGGGCCACTCAGTAGCAGCTATCTGTGATGATCAGGAGTAATGGTCCAGAGTTTACGGCAGGAATCCCGTGATGTAGTGGCTTCTAGTTGTGTTAGTGAAGAGTCCGGGAGACATCAGCTGTGTAGCCGAGTGACCATAGGGTCTACTGGAGCAGGCCTGGAGATGGACCTGACTCAAGGCTAGCTTCGGGGCTGGGCCACTCAGTAGCAGCTATCTGCGATGATCAGGAGTAATGGTCCAGAGTTTACGGCAGGAATCCCGTGATGTAGTGGAGAAAAGCAGTCCGGTATGCTCAGGGTTGATATCGCTCTGTGCAGACTGGCGGGTATTATACAGGCTAAAAGCGGCTGGTGTCTGAGCTAAAGGTAAAAGCCGCTAACAGTGGCTAACAATGACTAAATAGCTAGTAGCTAATTAGCTGGTTAGCTTCTGGTGGCTAGCATCTGATGGCGGTTCTAGCTATAAGGTCTAAAAGAAAGCAGATCCGTATCACATTGGGTGAGGCGGATTGCTGGCAGGTATTATCCAGGCTTAAAGAGGCTGGTGTCTGAGCTAAAGGTAAAAAAAGGTAAAGGTAAAATATTTAATTGAAAAATTGAAAAAAGAGATTGAAATATATTGAAATATATACAACAACAAAAAATACAACAACAAAATCTAGAAACACGTCAGCACTGCTACGCCATCTTGGATCGATGATATATATTTCAGCTAATGGTATTCGAATTACATTTTATTTTATTTAACTAGGCAAGTCAATTAAGAACAAATTCTTACTTATAATGACGTCCTACCGGGGAACAGTGGGTTTACTGTTAACAACAGATTTTTACCTTGTAAACCTTTCAGTTACTGGCCCAATACTCTAACCACTAGGCTACCTAGTAGCAGTAGTAGTACTAGTAGTAACAGAGGTCAGGTCTGAGGTCAGTAGTAGTAGTGGTAACAGAGATCAGGTCAGAGGTCAGTAGTAGTAGTAGTAGTGGTAACAGAGGTCAGGTCAGAGGTCAGGTCTGAGGTCAGTAGTAGTAGTGGTAACAGAGATCAGGTCAGAGGTCAGTAGTAGTAGTAGTAGTGGTAACAGAGGTCAGGTCAGAGGTCAGTAGTAGTAGTAGTAGCAGCAGAGGTCAGGTCTGAGGTCAGTAGTAGTAGTAGTAACAGAGGTCATGTCGGAGGTCAGTAGTAGTAGTGGTAACAGAGGTCAGGTCAGAGGTCAGTAGTAGTAGTAGTAGCAGCAGAGGTCAGGTCAGAGGTCAGTAGTAGTAGTGGTAACAGAGGTCAGGTCAGAGGTCAGTAGTAGGAGTAGTAACAAATCAAATCAAGGTTTATTTGTCACGTGCGCTGAATACAACCGGTGTAGTAGACCTTACAGTGAAATGCTGACTTACAAGTCTAACCAATAGTGCAAAAAAGGTATTAGGTGAACAATAGGTAGGTAAAGAAATAAAACAACAGTAAAAAGACAAGTTATATACAGTAGAGAGGCTATAAAAGTAGCAAGGCTATATACAGACACCTGTTAGTCAGGCTGATTGAGGTAGTATGTACATGTAGGTATCGTTAAAGTGACTGTGCATATATCATGAACAGAGAGTAGCTGCAGCGTAAAAGAGGGGTTGGCGGGTGGTGGGACACAATGCAGATAGCCCAGTTAGCCAATGTGCGGGAGCACTGGTTGGACGGCCCAATTGAGGTAGTATGTACATGATGTATAGTTAAAGTGACTATGCATATATGATAAGCAGAGAGTAGCAGCAGCGTAAAAACAGAGGTCAGGTCAGAGGTCAGTAGTAGGAGTAGTAACAAAGGTCAGGTCAGAGGTCAGGAGTAGCATTGGTAACAAAGGTCAGGTCAGAGGTCAGGAGTAGCAGTGGTAACAAAAGTCAGGTCAGAGGTCAGGAGTAGCAGTGGTAACAAAGGTCAGGTCAGAGGTCAGGAGTAGCAGTGGTAACAAAGGTCAGGTCAGAGGTCAGGAGTAGCAGTGGTAACAAAGGTCAGGTCAGAGGTCAGGAGTAGCAGTGGTAACAAAGGTCAGGTCAGAGGTCAGGAGTAGCAGTGGTAACAAAGGTCAGGTCAGAGGTCAGGAGTAGCAGTGGTAACAAAGGTCAGAGGTCAGGAGTAGCAGTAGTAACAAAGGTCAGGTCAGAGGTCAGGAGTAGCAGTGGTAACAAAGGTCAGGTCAGAGGTCAGGAGTAGCAGTAGTAACAAAGGTCAGGTCAGAGGTCAGGAGTAGCAGTGGTAACAAAGGTCAGGTCAGAGGTCAGGAGTAGCAGTAGTAACAAAGGTCAGGTCAGAGGTCAGGAGTAGCAGTAGTAACAAAGGTCAGAGTTTAGTAGTAACGGGGACAGCATTGACATCACTGCTTCACGGTCAGTTACATTTGTCACATTGGATTACAGAATATTATTAAATCCATGTCTTCGTTTCTCCCAGTTGAACCCACGTGATCGACTGTTTTCCATGGTCCCTCACTGTGTGCACCACTGGGCCAGAGCACATAGGAATGTAGTGAAAGGGTGCCATTTCAAACTCCCATTAGTATTAGATGGTAAAGTCAAGACCATGAAGGATAAATCTCATAAACCATAACATGACCATATGCACTCAGACTCAGGATATTAAGCTTTGGAGTGAGCCATGGACAGAGTTGACCAATCAGATGAGCCATGGACAGAGTCGACCAATCAGATGAGCCATGGACAGAGTCGACCAATCAGATGAGCCATGGACAGAGTCGACCAATAAGATGAGCCATGGACAGAGTCGACCAATCAGAGGAGCCATGGACAGAGTCGACCAATCAGATGAGCCATGGACAGAGTCGACCAATCAGATGAGCCATAGACAGAGTCGACCAATCAGATGAGCCATGGACAGATTCAACCAATCAGATGAGCCATGGATAGATTCAACCAATTACAGTAGATGAGCCAGGAACAGATTCAACCAATCAGATGAGTTATGGACAGAGTCAACCAATCAGATGAGCCATGGACAGATTCAACCAATCAGATGAGACATGGATAGATTCAACCAATTACAGTAGATGAGTCAGGAACAGATTCAACGAAATAGACTGCTGGAATTTGAGATATATACAGTTGAAGTCGAAAGTTCACAATTCCTGACATTTAATCCTAGTAAAAATTCACTGTCTTAGGTCAGTTAGGATCACCACTTTATTTAAAAAATGTGAAATGTCAGAATAATAGTAGAGAGAATGATTTATTTCAGCTTATATTTCTTTCATCACATTCCCAGTGCGTCAGAAGTTTACATACACTCAATTAGTATTTGGTAGCATTGCCTTTAAATTGTTTAACTTGGGTCAAATGCTTCAGGTAGCCTTCCACAAGCTTCCCATAATAAGTTGGGTGAATTTTGGCCCATTCCTCCTGACAGAGCTGGTGTAACTGAGTCAGGTTTGTAGGCCTCCTTGCTCGCACACGCTTTTTCAGTTCTGCGCACAAATGTTCCGTAGATTTGAGGTGAGGGCTTTGTGATGGCCACTCCATTACCTTGACTTTGCTGTCCTTACATTTAATCATTTTGCCACAACTTTGGAAGTATGCTTGGGGTCATTGTCCATTTGGAAGACCCATTTGCGACCAAGCTTTAACTTCCTGACTGATGTCTTGAGATGTTGCTTCAATATATCCACATAATTTTCCGCCTTCATGATGCCATCTATTTTGTGAAGTGCACCAGTCCCTCCTGCAGCAAAGCACCCCCACAACATGATGCTGCCACCCCCGTGCTTCACGGTTGGGATGGTGTTCTTCGGCTTACAAACGTAACAATGGTCATTATGGCCAAACAGTTCTATTTTTGTTTCATCAAACCAGAGGACATTTCTCCAAAATAAGGACATTTCGTAAAATAATTTGGTAAAAAGCCAATTTGATGTTTGCTCAGTACATTGTTTTCGCTGAGGAAATGTACAACTCTGCTGTTAATGATAATGCAGACGATTTTCCCAAGGTTGATGTTGACACGGTAGTTATTGGTGCCAGATTTGTATCCACTTTTGTGGATTGGGGTGATCAGTGCTTGGTTCTAAATATTGGGGAAGATGCCAGAGCTAAGGATGATGTTAAAGAGTTTTAGTACAGCCCATTGGAATTTGTTGTCTGTATATTTGATCATTTCATTGAGGTTATCATCAACACCACAGGCCTTTTTGGGTTGAAGGGTTTTTATTTTGTCCTGTAGTTCATTCAAGGTAATTGGAGAATCCAGGGGGTTCTGGTCGTCTTTAATAGTTGATTCTAAGAGTTGTATTTGATCATGTATATGTTTTTGCTGTTTGTTCTTTGTTTATAGAGCCAAAAAGATTGGAGAAGTGGTTTATAGACACATCTCCATTTTGGATAGATAATTATTTGTGTTGTTGTTTGTTTGTTGTTTTCCGATTTTCCCAGAAGTGTTTAGATTCTATGGATTCTTCAATTACATTGAGCTGATTTCTGACGTGCTGTTCCTTCTGTTTCCGTAGTGTATTTCTGTGTTTATGTGTTTATAGTATATACTGTATATATATATATAGAGTGAAGGCGTAGACTCAGGTTTTCCGTAGTGTATTTCTGTATTTATGTGTTTATAGTATATACTGTATATATATATATAGTGAAGGCGTAGACTCAGGTTTTCTTGGTCTCTATGTTTTTGGTTTTTGCATTCTTCATCAAACCATTTGTCATTGTTGTTCATTTTCTTTGTTTTTTTCTATTTGAGATCTTTAGATTTGATAGGGAAGCGGAGAGGTCAAATATACTGTTAAGATTTTCTACTGCCAAGTTTACACCTTCACTATTACAATGGAACGCTTTATCCAGGAAGTTGTCTAAAAGGGATTGAATTTGTTGTTGCCTAATTGTTTTTTGGTAGGTTTCCACACTACTTTCCTTCCATCTATAGCATTTCTTAATGTTACTCAGTTCCTTTGGCTTTGATGCCTCATGATTGATTATTGATCAGTTCAAGTAGACTATGATTTTGCTTTGATCTGATAGAGGTGTCCGTGGGCTGACTGTGAACGCTCTGAGAGACTCTGGGTTGAGGTCAGTGGGCTGACTGTGAACGCTCTGAGAGACTCTGGGTTGAGGTCAGTGGGCTGACTGTGAACGCTCTGAGAGACTCTGGGTTGAGGTCAGTGATAAAGCAGTCTACAGTACTCCTGCCAAGAGATGAGCTATAGGTGTACCTACCATAGGAACCCTGCCATTGACTATGTATAGACCCAGCATGCGACAGAGCTGCAGGAGTTGTGACCTAGGGGGGCATATGTGGGGGGGGGGGGGGGTTGACACCTGACAACAGGTGTTTTTCCGCCTGTGTGCTGAGGGTGTCAGGTTCTTGTCCAGTTCTGGCATTTAGGTCGCCACAGACTTGTTCATGTCCCTGGGCCTAGAAATGATTGATTTCACCCTCCAGGATGGAGGAGATGGCTTCATTAAAGTATAGGGATTATATTGTGGAGATATAGGTAGCATCTCTCTCTCTCTCATCTCTCTCTCTCTCTCTCTCTTTCTCCCATCTCACTCCCTCTATCTGACTCAATCTCTCCCATCTCACTCTCTCTCTCTCCCTCTCTCTCTCTCTCTCTCTCTCATCTCACTCCCTCCATCTGACTCAATCTCTCTCTCTATGCCACACTCACACACACACTCCTTTTTACTGTATAATCCTAATCCAAATCCCTTGGAATAACTGAGCATGTGTCATTATTATAAAAATCAATGATAATGATGAATAATTACTAGGGAATACAACGTTGATATCAGGATCATTATCATATCATCACCACTGTATTAACCCAACTGATGGCCGTCCTGCACAGGGCAGCCCCATTTCCAAACACATTATATTCCCCAAATGGGGGGGGTGTAGGAGGAGCACAGGGGGGAGGGTGTCTGAAATGTCACCAGTGGTTAGGCAGGCTGTCACTGTCCCATAGGACACACACACTCTGTGAGTCACATACACACACAAACACACACACACACACCAATACACACAAGCCGTCACACAGGACTCCCTCCCCATTATGGAGGACGGTATTACAGGGCACACTGTGATCCACCACAGGGGGCAGCTTTAGCGGGAACACCAACCCTGCTCAGAAAGCCACACTCCAGATGTTTATTAGAATGAGTGATGTGGGAGATTTAAAAATGAAATGGAAATTTAATTCATTTCAATGGCAGAGGAAAGTCATTACGGCCAGCCTGGTATGAAACCACACTGATACACAGAGAGGATACAGCCAGGCTGGTATGAAACCACTGATACACAGAGAGGATACAGCCAGGGTGGTATGAAACCACTGATACACAGAGAGGATACAGCCAGGCTGGTATGAAACCACACTGATACACAGAGAGGATAGAGCCAGGCTGTTATGAAACCACACTGATACACAGAGAGGATACAGCCAGGCTGGTATGAAACCACACTGATACACAGAGAGGATACAGCCAGGCTGGTATGAAACCACACTGATACACAGAGAGGATACAGCCAGGCTGGTATGAAACCACACTGATACACAGAGAGGATAGAGCCAGGCTGTTATGAAACCACACTGATACACAGAGAGGATACAGCCAGGCTGGTATGAAACCACACTGATACACAGAGAGGATACAGCCAGGCTGGTATGAAACCACACTGATACACAGAGAGGATACAGCCAGGCTGGTATGAAACCACTGATACACAGAGAGGATACAGCCAGGCTGGTATGAAACCACTGATACACAGAGAGGATACAGCCAGGCTGGTATGAAACCACTGATACACAGAGAGGATACAGCCAGGCTGGTATGAAACCACACTGATACACAGAGAGGATACAGCCAGGCTGGTATGAAACCACTGATACACAGAGAGGATACAGCCAGGCTGGTATGAAACCACTGATACACAGAGAGGATACAGCCAGGCTGGTATGAAACCACACTGATACACAGAGAGGATACAGCCAGGCTGGTATGAAACCACTGATACACAGAGAGGATACAGCCAGGCTGGTATGAAACCACACTGATACACAGAGAGGATACGGCCAGGCTGGTATGAAACCACACTGATACACAGAGAGGATACAGCCAGTCTGGTATGGAACCACACTGATACACAGAGAGGATACAGCCAGGCTGGTATGAAACCACTGATACACAGAGAGGATACAGCCAGGCTGGTATGAAACCACACTGATACACAGAGAGGATACAGCCAGGCTGGTATGAAACCACACTGATACACAGAGAGGATACAGCCAGGCTGGTATGAAACCACTGATACACAGAGAGGATACAGCCAGGCTGGTATGAAACCACACTGATACACAGAGAGGATACAGCCAGGCTGGTATGAAACCACACTGATACACAGAGAGGATACAGCCAGGCTGGTATGAAACCACACTGATACACAGAGAGGATACAGCCAGGCTGGTATGAAACCACACTGATACACAGAGAGGATACAGCCAGGCTGGTATGAAACCACACTGATACACAGAGAGGATACAGCCAGGCTGGTATGAAACCACTGATACACAGAGAGGATACAGCCAGGCTGGTATGAAACCACTGATACACAGAGAGGATACAGCCAGGCTGGTATGAAACCACTGATACACAGAGAGGATACAGCCAGGCTGGTATGAAACCACACTGATACACAGAGAGGATACAGCCAGGCTGGTATGAAACCACACTGATACACAGAGAGGATACAGCCAGGCTGGTATGAAACCACTGATACACAGAGAGGATACAGCCAGGCTGGTATGAAACCACTGATACACAGAGAGGATACAGCCAGGCTGGTATGAAACCACACTGATACACAGAGAGGATACAGCCAGGCTGGTATGAAACCACACTGATACACAGAGAGGATACAGCCAGGCTGGTATGAAACCACTGATACACAGAGAGACTGTTGGGGCGGTATGAAAATGAGAGTGGGTTCAGGGTGTTTTGGATGATGGTGTTGATGTGAGCCATGACCAACCTATCAAAGCATTTCATGGCTACAGATGTGAGTGCAACGGGTCGGTAGTCATTTAGGCAGGTAACCTTAGTGTTCTTGGGCACAGGGACTATGGTGGTCTGCTTGAAACATGTAGGTATTACAGACTCAGTATTACAGACTCAGACTGGTAGAAAATGTCTTTGAAGACACTTGACAGCTGGTCAGTGCATGCTCGCAGTACACGTCCTGGTAATCCGTCTGGCCCCGCAGCCTTGTGAATGTTGACCTGTTTAAAGGTCTTACTCACATCGGCTCCGGAGAGCGTGATGAGACATTCGTCCGGAACAGCTGGTGCTCTCTTGCATGTTTCAGTGTTACTTGCCTCGAAATGAGCACAAAAGTAATTTAGCTTGTCTGGTAGGTTCGTGCCACTGGGCAGCTCGCGGCTGTGCTTCCCTTAGTAGTCTGTAATAGTTTGCAAGCCCTGCCACACCCGACGAGCATCAGAGCCGGTGCAGTACGAAATCATTATAGATTTAATAGTGCAATAAATCACAGATAATGCTTCACCCACACTAATGACATATGCATACCCACTGTAGTCGCTACACAGACATATTGATTCCCACTGTAGTCGCTACACAGACAAACAGAGACATATTGATACCCACTGTAGTCGCTACACAGACCAACAGAGACGTATTGATTCCCACTGTAGTCGCTACACAGACCAACAGAGACATATTGATTCCCACTGTAGTCACTACACAGACCAACAGAGACATATTGATTCCCACTGTAGTCGCTACACAGACATATTGATTCCCACTGTAGTCGCTACACAGACAAACAGAGACATATTGATACCCACTGTAGTCACTACACAGACAAACAGAGACATATTGATTCCCACTGTAGTCGCTACACAGACATATTGATTCCCACTGTAGTCGCTACACAGACAAACAGAGACATATTGATACCCACTGTAGTCACTACACAGACAAACAGAGACATATTGATTCCCACTGTAGTCACTACACAGACCAACAGAGACATATTGATTCCCACTGTAGTCGCTACACAGACATATTGATTCCCACTGTAGTCGCTACACAGACAAACAGAGACATATTGATACCCACTGTAGTCACTACAGAGACAAACAGAGACATATTGATTCCCACTGTAGTCGCTACACAGACAAACAGAGACATATTGATACCCACTGTAGTCACTACACAGACATATTGATTTCCACTGTAGTCGCTACACAGACAAACAGAGACGTATTGATTCCCACTGTAGTCGCTACACAGACCAACAGAGACATATTGATTCCCACTGTAGTCACTACACAGACAAACAGAGGCATATTGATTCCCACTGTAGTCACTACACAGACATATTGATTCCCACTGTAGTCGCTACACAGACCAACAGAGGCATATTGATTCCCACTGTAGTCACTACACAGACAAACAGAGGCATATTGATTCCCACTGTAGTCACTACACAGGCATATTGATTCCCACTGTAGTCGCTACACAGACAAACAGAGACGTATTGATTCCCACTGTAGTCGCTACACAGACCAACAGAGACATATTGATTCCCACTGTAGTCACTACACAGACAAACAGAGGCATATTGATTCCCACTGTAGTCACTACACAGACATCAGACATATTGATTCCCACTGTAGTCACTACACAGACATCAGACATATTGATTCCCACTGTAGTCACTACACAGACAAACAGAGACATATTGATTCCCACTGTAGTCGCTACACAGACAAACAGAGACATATTGATTCCCACTGTAGTCACTACACAGACAAACAGAGGCATATTGATTCCCACTGTAGTCACTACACAGACAAACAGAGACATATTGATTCCCACTGTAGTCTCTACACAGACAAACAGAGACATATTGATTCCCACAGTAGTCGCTACACAGACAAACAGAGGCATATTGATTCCCACTGTAGTCGCTACACAGACAAACACAGACATATTGATTCCCACTGTAGTCGCTACACAGACAAACGGAGACATATTGATTCCCCACAGACATATTGATTCCCACTGTAGTCACTACACAGACAAACAGAGACATATTGATTCCCACTGTAGGTACTACACAGACATATTGATTCCCACTGTAGTCGCTACACAGACAAACACAGACATATTGATTCCCACTGTAGTCGCTACACAGACCAACAGAGGCATATTGATTCCCACTGTAGTCACTACACAGACAAACAGAGGCATATTGATTCCCACTGTAGTCACTACACAGACATATTGATTCCCACTGTAGTCGCTACACAGACAAACATAGACGTATTGATTCCCACTGTAGTCGCTACACAGACCAACAGAGACATATTGATTCCCACTGTAGTCACTACACAGACAAACAGAGACATATTGATTCCCACTGTAGTCGCTACACAGACAAACAGAGACATATTGATTCCCACTGTAGTCACTACACAGACAAACAGAGGCATATTGATTCCCACTGTAGTCACTACACAGACAAACAGAGACATATTGATTCCCACTGTAGTCGCTACACAGACAAACAGAGACATATTGATTCCCACTGTAGTCGCTACACAGACAAACAGAGGCATATTGATTCCCACTGTAGTCGCTACACAGACAAACACAGACATATGGATTCCCACTGTAGTCGCTACACAGACAAACAGAGACATATTGATTCCCCACAGACATATTGACTCCCACTGTAGTCACTACACAGACAAACAGAGACATTGATTCCCACTGTAGGTACTACACAGACATATTGATTCCCACTGTAGTCGCTACACAGACAAACACAGACATATTGAGTCCCACTGTAGTCGCTACACAGACAAACAGAGACATATTGATTCCCACTGTAGTCACTACACAGACAAACAGAGACATATTGATTCCCACTGTAGTCGCTACACAGACATACTTCAACTATATCAACAATCACGCTCTAAAGTAAGACCCAGATGCAGACTGTGTCGAAGTAACACAGTTTATTACAACAACAGGGACAGGCAAACGACAGGTCAAAGCAGGCAGAGGTCGGTACTCCAGAGTAGTGGGGCAAAGGTACAGGACGGCAGGCTCAGGGTCAGGTCAGGCAGGGGTCGGTACTCCAGAGTAGTAGGGCAAAGGTACAGGACGGCAGGCTCAGGGTCAGGTCAGGCAGAAATGATCAAAACCGGGAAAACTAGAAAACAGGAACTTTAGACAAGACAGGAGTTAGGGGAAAACTACTGGTAGGTTCTAGGAACAAGACGAACTGACAACAGACAAACAGAGAACACAGGTATAAATACACCGGGGATAATGGGGGAAGATGGGCGACACCTGGAGGAGGGTGGAGACAATCACAAAGACAGGTGAAACGGATCAGGGCGTGACATCAAGGAAAATGTTTTGGTCCTCACCTCTGTAAAATGTTATATTTGCCTAAAATGAAATATGTTCATTATTAATTTAAGGATCATGATCGATTAATTCGCATACTGGAGGACACTGCTTTAGTGGAGGTTGACAGCTTGAGGTTACTGGAGGACACTGCTTTAGTGGAGGTTGACAGCTTGAGGTTACTGGAGGACACTGCTTTAGTGGAGGTTGACAGCCTGAGGTTACTTGAGGACACTGCTTTAGTGGAGGTTGACAGCCTGAGGTTACTGGAGGACACTGCTTTAGTGGAGGTTGACAACTTGAGGATACTGGAGGACACTGCTTTAGTGCTGGTTGACAGCTTGAGGTTACTGGAGGACACTGCTTTAGTGCTGGTTGACAGCTTGAGGTTACTGGAGGACACTGCTATAGTGGAGGTTGACAGCCTGAGGTTACTGGAGGACACTGCTATAGTGCTGGTTGACAGCTTGAGGTTACTGGAGGACACTGCTATAGTGCTGGTTGACAGCCTGAGGTTACTGGGCAGTTTCTTTCTGTTTGTATTACAGACTAAACCATATGAAACTAGATGCTACTTCATCACAGTTTAATACTAGCTTTAATATTTGCTTTTGTTTACATCACTAAAGACAGATAAACAGTGTGATTAAGAAGGACTTACTGCATCATAGATCCTTTTTTGGAGACTCTCTCCACAGACTTAACTGGCACAAATGAGGGAGACATCAAACCATTGCATCTAACCTACACTGTACTGTCACGAACCGGCTCAAAGCCTGTAACAAAGGGAGACAACGTGGAGATAAGGCGTAGCAAAATATATATTTATTAACTAAGTAACTAAGTATAATATACAATGGTGTGTGTAATCAGTAATCAGTAGGTGTAAGTGAGTGTTTTGCATGCATGAATGTGATAATGCAGGGTGTTGAAAGGTGCCAAAGCAAACAAACAAAAGGCCACCAAGAACCACAACACAATCTACAAAAGGTGTCTGCATGGAGAGAGTCTCTTCCATGAATGGGGAAGAGGTCTATTTATCCTGGGAGACACCTGGCCCAGGTGTTTCCCATGTAGCTGACGACCCTCCCAACTCCGCCCACCGGCATCCTAATAAGGAAACAAGAACAAAGAGAGAATACGGCAGACAGAGTGGGAGGGTCGTCACTGTACGGGATGAGTTTCTGTATGTTGTATAATAGATTTAGCATGGTTCACATTTTGTGTACGCTGTTCATTTTGCAGGTGCTATTGTGGTATTTAACCATAGTGACATGTCCCCTGGCTTGTTCAAAATCTGACTGACATCTTTTACCAGTGATTCAGAGGAGCTCAGTTCTTATCCTCAGGGGGATTCACATCACGTTGTTGTTTAAAATGTTATTATTATTTATTATTGACACATTTTTAATCCCTCAGAGACAGATGGGTGTGTTGGAGAAAAGGACGGTAGCATCATAACATAACTCACTGTCATTGGTTGTCTGAGGAAGTCTGACTGTCATTGGTTGTCTGAGGAAGTCTGACTGTCATTGGTTGTCTGAGGAAGTCTGACTGTCATTGGTTGTCTGAGGAAGTCTGACTGTCATTGGTTGTCTGAGGAAGTCTGACTGTCATTGGGTGTCTGAGGAAGTCTGACTGTCATTGGGTGTCTGAGGAAGTCTGACTGTCATTGGTTGTCTGAGGAAGTCTGACTGTCATTGGGTGTCTGAGGGAATCTGACTGTCATAGGGTGTCTGAGGAAGCCTGTGAGTAGGGTGTCTGAGGTTGTCTGTGAGTAGTGTGTCTGAGGTAGTCTGTGAGTAGGGTGTCTGAGGTAGTCTGTGAGTAGGGTGTCTGAGGTAGTCTCTGAGTAGTTGTGTCTGAGGAAGTCTGTGAGTAGGGTGTCTGAGGTAGTCTGTGAGTAGTGTGTCTGAGGTAGTCTGTGAGTAGTGTGTCTGAGGTAGTCTCTGAGTAGTTGTGTCTGAGGTAGTCTGTGAGTAGGGTGTCTGAGGTAGTATGTGAGTAGGGTGTCTGAGGTAGTCTGTGAGTAGTTGTGTATGAGGTAGTCTGTGAGTAGTTGTGTCTGAGGTAGTCTGTGAGTAGTGTGTCTGAGGTAGTCTCTGAGTAGTTGTGTCTGAGGTAGTCTGTGAGTAGTGTGTCTGAGGTAGTCTGTGAGTAGTGTGTCTGAGGAAGTCTGTGAGTAGTGTGTGCGGTTGAGGAAGAGAGCTGGAGTGATGGGGGGTTTGTGTACTTGTGTGTGTGTACGTGTGTACGTGTGAGTGTACATGTGTGTGTGTGTACGTGGGTGCGTGTTCGTCTGTGTTTCCGTGTGTGTGTGTTTGTGTGTTTCTGTCTGTCTCTGTGTGTGTGTGTTTCTGTCTGTCTGTCTCTCTGTGTGTTTCTGTCTGTCTGTCTGTCTGTCTGTCTGTCTGTCTGTCTGTCTGTCTGTCTGTCTGTCTGTCTGTCTGTCTGTCTGTGCGTGCGTGCGTGTGTGTGTGTGTGTGTGTGTGTGTGTATGGGGGAGGGGGGGGGGGGGTTAGGGTCATGAATCTTTTTTTGAATAAAGGGAAAACAATGCATAAAAATCCCATAAATGTATAATTCTTCTGCAATTCATGTCTATAGGCATCATTGAGCTTTTTAGTTCATAATTTTTTTATCTGGCGTTAGTGCGTAAGATTCAGGTCCTAACTGTTCGGCCGCCAAATACACGGCAGTTGTCGAATGCCTAACTTGGAATCGACATGAAAAAGTTCATGTCGATCCACTGATGCAAAAGCGGACAATGTTTGAAGTGTAATGCGATAAGAGAAAAGCTGCGTAATTGGAGAGTTGAAAATAAAGAGAAAGGAGGGACAGAACAGTAGTCAAATGTTTAGCAAAGATGTAATGTGTGATTGTAAGACGCTTTACAAATTCAACATTCACAAGACGGGGACTTCAAACATGGCACGTCTCGGGAACTGTCCTGTTCATATGGCTTACGTGGAACTGAAATCTGGACACAGATGTGCAGTGCCAGTCAAAAGTTTGGACACATCTTCTCATTCAAGGTTTTTTTTCTTTATTTTTTACTATTTTCTACATTGTAGAATAATAGTGAAGTCATAAAAACTATGAAATAACACATATGGATTCATATAGTAAACAAAAAAAGTGTTAAACAAATCTAAATATTTGCACACTCTTGGCATTCTCTCAACCAGCTTCATGAGGTAGTCACCTGGAATGCATTTCAATGAACAGGTGTGCCTTGTTAAAAGTTCATTTGTAGAATTTATTTCCTTCTTAATACATTTGAGCCAATCAGTTGTGTTGTGACAAGGTGGGGGTGGTATACAGAAGATAGTCCTATTTGGTAAAAATACAATATTATGGCAAGAACAGCTCAAATAAGCAAAAGGAAACGACAGTCCACCAGACATGAAGGTCAGCCAATCTGGAAAATGTCAAGAACTTTGAAAGTGCAGTCACAAAAAAAAAACATCAAGTGCTATGATGAAACTGGTTCTCATGAGGACCGCCACAGGTTAGGAAGACCCAGAGTTTCTTCTGCTGCAGAGGATCAATTCATTAGAGTTAACTGCACCTCTCAAAGTGTAGCAGTGTGGATTTTAGCATATAAATCTTGGCGGGGCAAAAAAAATGTCAGCAGAAAAGACTTGACCCCTCAATCCAACACAGAAACTGACCCCTCAATCCAACACAGAAACTGACCCCTCAATCCAACACAGAAACTGACCCCTCAATCCAACACAGAAACTGACCCCTCAATCCAACACAGAAACTGACCCCTCAATCCAACACAGAAACTGACCCCTCAATCCAGCACAGAAACTGACCCCTCAATCCAGCACAGAAACTGACCCCTTAATCCAACACAGAAACTGACCCCTCAATCCAACACAGAAACTGACCCCTCAATCCAACACAGAAACTGACCCCTCAATCCAACACAGAAACTGACCCCTCAATCCAACACAGAAACTGACCCCTCAATCCAACACAGAAACTGACCCCTCAATCCAACACAGAAACTGACCCCTGAAAATCCCAGATACACATTCATGAGTTCGTCTTGTCATAAACATACATACATTGTAAACAAACAAAACTAAATAAAAGGCTCCAACATATGTAGTAGCTGACTTTATAGTAGCATCAACAGCTACCTTTATAGTAGCATTAATAGCTACCTTTATAGTAGCATCAATAGCTACCTTTATAGTAGCATTAATAGCTATATTTATAGTAGCATCAATAGCTACCTTTATAGTAGCGTCATTAGCTCCTTTATAGTAGCATTACTAGCTACCTTTATAGTAGCATTAATAGCTATATTTATAATATCATCAATAGCTACCTTTATAGTAGCATTAATAGCTATATTTATAATATCATCACTGGCTACCTTTATTGTAGCATCAATAGCTCCTTTATAGTAGCATTACAAGCTACCTTTATAGTAGCATCAATAGCTACCTTTATAGTAGCATCAATAGCTCCTTTATAGTAGCATTACAAGCTACCTTTATAGTAGCATCAATAGCTACCTTTATAGTAGCATCAATAGCTACCTTTATAGTAGCATTAATAGCTATATTTATAGTATCATCAATAGCTACCTTAATAGTAGTATCAATAACTACCTTTATAATAGTATCAATAACTACCTTTATAGTAGTATCAATAACTACCTTTATAATAGTATCAATAACTACCTTTATAATACATAATACACATACATTTAACCACCTCCACCTACATCTGACCTTAACCAACATCCATACACATACATTTAACCACCTCCACCTACATCTGACCTTAACCAACATCCATACACAGAAGTCTAAACCTCCACCTACGTATAATTCTAATCCTAACCGTAACCCATCTCTCTTTCTCCACAGTATCTGAACTACCCCACCAATACGTATGTCTAACCCTAACCCTGTCTCCCTCTCTCTACAGTGCCACCCCAGTTCCTGAACTACCCCACCAACACGTATGCCTATGAGAGTACGGACATGGAGCTGGAGTGTGCTGTAACGGGGAACCCTCCTCCTACGGTGCACTGGATGAAGAACGGAGAGGAGGTCATCCCCAGTGACTACTTCCAGATCGTTGTACGTCACATAGAACACAGCCTCTGTGTAGTGTATGTGTGTGTGTGTGTGTGTGTGTGTGTGTGTGTGTGTGTGTGTGTGGGGGGGGGGGGTTATAAACCATGTCACCCATATAATGTCAAGCACATACCCAGTGACTACATCCAGATGGTTGTAAACCACACAGGATCATGAACACGACTCTGATGACCTTATAGGGGGTACTATAGGGGGTACTATTGGGGGTACTATAGGGGGTACTATAGGGGTACTATAGGGGTACTATTGGGGGTACTATAGGGGGGGGGTACTATAGGGGTACTATAGGGGTACTATAGGGGTACTATAGGGGTACTATAGGGGTACTATAGGGGTACTATAGGGGTACTATAGGGGGTACTATAGGGGTACTATAGGGGGTACTATAGGGGTACTATAGGGGGTACTATAGGGGGTACTATAGAGGGGTACTATAGGGGGTACTATAGGGATACTATAGGGGGTACTATAGGGGTACTATAGAGGGGTACTATAGGGGGATACTATAGGGGATACTATAGGGGGTACTATAGGGGTACTATAGGGGTACTATAGGGGGTACTATAGGGGGTGCTATAGGGGGTACTATAGGGGGGTACTATAGGGGTACTATAGGGGGTACTAGGTAGGCTGGGCACCAAACTAAGAGCCAATGTATAGTTCAAGCCCTAATAGTCTAACTATGTAGAAGTCAACTCAAAGATCTGATCATTTCAATAATCGATGACAAATAGCTTTTGATCCAGATTGTGTAGAAAGAAGAAACAGCCTTTAATTTTCTATGGTAGCCCATACATAACATACTGCCATCTATTAGGCTCCCGAGTGGCACAGCGGTCTATGGTAGCCCATACATAACATACTGCTATCTATTAGGCTCCCGAGTGGCACAGCGGTCTATGGTAGCCCATACATAACATACTGCTATCTATTAGGCTCCAGAGTGGCACAGCGGTCTATGGTAGCCCATACATAACATACTGCTATCTATTAGGCTCCCGAGTGGCACAGCGGTCTATGGTAGCCCATACATAACATACTGCTATCTATTAGGCTCCCGAGTGGCACAGCGGTCTATGGTAGCCCATACATAACATACTGCTATCTATTAGGCTCCCGAGTGGCACAGCGGTCTATGGTAGCCCATACATAACATACTGCTATCTATTAGGCTCCCGAGTGGCACAGCGGTCTATGGTAGCCCATACATAACATACTGCTATCTATTAGGCTCCCGAGTGGCACAGCGGTCTATGGTAGCCCATACATAACATACTGCTATCTATTAGGCTCCCGAGTGGCACAGCGGTCTATGGTAGCCCATACATAACATACTGCTATCTATTAGGCTCCAGAGTGGCACAGCGGTCTATGGTAGCCCATACATAACATACTGCTATCTATTAGGCTCCAGAGTGGCACAGCGGACTATGGTAACCCATACATAACATACTGCTATCTATTAGGCTCCCGAGTGGCACAGCGGTCTATGGTAGCCCATACATAACATACTGCTATCTATTAGGCTCCCGAGTGGCACAGCGGTCTATGGTAGCCCATACATAACATACTGCCATCTATTAGGCTCCCGAGTGGCACAGCGGTCTAAGGCACTGCATTTCAGTGCTAGAGGCATCACTACAGACCCTGGTTTGATCCTGGGCTGTGTCACAACCGGCCGTGATTGGGAGTCCCATAGGGCAGCGCATCAATTGGCTGAGCGTCGTCTGGGTTTGGCCGGGGGGGTAGGGACGTCATTGTAAAATAAGAATTTGTTCTTTAACCGACTTGCCCAGTTAAATAAAGGTTCAATTAAAATGGTTTTAAAACCAACTGTGTTGTGCCTTCCTCTGCAGGATGGCAGTAACCTCCAGATCCTTGGTCTCGTGAAGTCAGATGAAGGTTTCTATCAGTGTGTGGCTGAGAACGAAGCAGGGAACGCCCAGGCTATGGCCCAGCTCATACTGAGAGAGCCAGGTAAGAGACAGCCCTAACCAGGCCAAGCCAAACTTCTCTCTGTGTGTCTCAGCCAAATTAAGGCATTTCTTGTCTTCTCTGTCTGTGTCTCAGCTCACCTTCTCTCTCTCTCTCTCAGATCCACCTATCTCAGCTTAATGTCCCTCTCAGCTCCGCCTATCTCTCTCTCAGCTTAATGTCTCTCTCAGCTCCGCCTATCTCTCTCTAAGCTTAATGTCCATCTCAGCTCCACCTATCTCTCTTTCAACTTAATGTCTCTCTCAGCTCCGCCTATCTCTCTCTAAGCTTAATGTCCATCTCAGCTCCACCTATCTCTCTTTCAACTTAATGTCTCTCTCAGCTCCGCCTATCTCTCTCTCAACTTAATGTCTCTCTCAGCTCCGCCTATCTCTCTCTAAGCTTAATGTCTCTCTCAGCTCCGCCTATCTCTCTCTCAGCTTAATGTCCATCTCAGCTCCACCTATCTCTCTTTCAACTTAATGTCTCTCTCAGCTCCGCCTATCTCTCTCTCAGCTTAATGTCTCTCTCAGCTCCACCTACCTCAGCTTAATGTCCCTCTCAGCTCCACCTATCTCAGCTTAATGTCCCGCTCAGCTCCGCCTATCTCTCTCAGCTTAATGTCTCTCAACTCCTCTCAGCTTAATCTCTCAGCTCTCAGCTCCAGCTCCACCCTATCTCTCTCAGCTCCAGCTCTCAGCTCCACCTCTCAGCATAATGTCTCTCTCTCTCTCAGCTCCACCTATCTCAGCTTAATGTCTCTCTCAGCTCCACCTATCTCAGCTTAATGTCTCTCTCAGCTCCACCTATCTCAGCTTAATGTCTCTCTCAGCTCCACCTATCTCTCTCTCAGCTTAATTTCCCTCTCAGCTCCACCTATCTCAGCTTAATGTCTCTCTCAGCTCCACCTATCTCAGCTTAATGTCCCTCGCAGCTGCACCTATCTCTCTCTCAGCTCCGCCTATCTCAGCTTAATGTCCCTCTCAGCTCCGCCTATCTCTCTCTCAACTCCGCCTATCTCAGCTTAATGTCCCTCTCAGCCCCGCCTATCTTTCTCTCAGCTCCGCCTATCTCAGCTTAATGTCCCTCTCAGCCCCGCCTATCTTTCTCTCAGCTCCGCCTATCTCCTTCTCTCAGCTCCGCCTATCTCTCTCTCAGCTCCGCCTATCTCAGCTTAATGTCCCGCTCAGCTCCGCCTATCTCTCTCTCAACTCCACATGTCTCTCTCTCTCAGCTCCGCCTATCTCAGCATAATGTCCCTCTCAGCTCCGCCTATCTCAGCATAATGTCCCTCTCAGCTCCGCCTATCTTTCTCTCAGCTCCGCCTATCTCCTTCTCTCAGCTCCGCCTATCTCAGCTTAATGTCCCTCTCAGCTCCGACTATCTCTCTCTCTCAACTCCGACTATCTCTCTCTCTCAGCTCCGCCTATCTCTCTCTCTCAGCTCCGCCTATCTCTCACTCAGCTTAACCGTCCCGTTTATTCCATTCCAGCCATTACAATGAGCATGTCCTCCTATATATCTTCCTACCAGCCTCCTCTGCTCCTCAACAACACACAACCTATACCTCCACCACCCCCCCCTCCTCACTAACAAACACCAGCCTTTACTCTCCTTCCTCACCTTCCACACCTCCACCACTCATCCACTCTTCACCCTCCATCTGCTGGGAGGTCATGGGTTAGGTCAGGGGTCAGACTTTAGCCAAGCTCAACCAGGATTCCTGCTAGGTGCGTCAGAGGTTTCCTACCGCAGGCGGCGAAACGCCAGATGTTTAAAGTGACTGAATGTGCATGGCAAAGTAGAGAGGCGTGTATGGTGTCCAGATTAGGACCCATATTACGACAGCGTCAGAGTCAGAAGGACTCAGCGTGACACCAACTGAGGCTGCCCTAATATGGACACCGTAGGATTATTTCTCTGTGACACAGCGTCTTCGGCTGGCCGATAAAAATATCACGAATAGGGACTTCGTCAATGTAATTGGGGCTTTGGGCCTTCTGTTAATTCTATTCCTTCAGATGTCAGTGGGAGAATGACTCTGTGATATTTGTTAATTTATTTTGAGATTCACACGCAAAGTTGTTACTCAATGGATACGGGTAACATTTTCATGTCTGAAATTATGTTTTTGAGCCAGGCTCAGAGTTGGGTCATAGCACCACAAACTCCAATCTATTCATCTCCTAACTGTTCAACTCCTATCTGTTCAACTCCTAACTGTTCAACTCCTATCTGTTCAACTCCTATCTGTTCAACTCCTATCTGTGTGTGTGTGTGTGTGTGTGTGTGTGTGTGTGCATGCGTGCGTGCGTGCGTGTGCGTGTGTGTGTGTCCAAGCAAAAGGATTAGTGCCATTGATGTATACTGTATGTCGACAAGCAAAAGGCAAGCCCCCCCACACACAGCTCTACTCCGTTACCCTAATTCCTACTTTTTTAATCCAGATTGGTGTCATTTTAGAGCAGGGATCATCAACTAGATTCAGACAGAGACAGATTTTTTTTCTTGAGCGTATGTTCAGGGGGGCTGGAACATAAATACAAATCATTTGTCGACTGCAAATTGACCGCAAGAAGCCACAAACAGATATAATATTTGGCTAAAACATCATAATTTCAAACGTTGCTTACATTTGTATACGTTACACATACAATATCTCTCTACTATGCGTGGGAAAACTTCAGAACCGTTCCCTTCCTGTCGTAGACACAGCCCCCCGCTCCCTTCCTGTCGTAGATACAGCCCCCCGTTCCCTTCCTGTCGTAGATACAGCCCCCTGTTCCCTTCCTGTCGTAGATACAGCCCCCCGTTCCCTTCCTGTCGTAGATACAGCCCCCCGTTCCCTTCCTGTCGTAGATACAGCCCCCTGTTCCCTTCCTGTTGTAGATACAGCCCCCTGTTCCCTTCCTGTCGTAGACACAGCCCCCCGTTCCCTTCCTCATGTAGAAACAGCATCCCGTTCCCTTCCTGTCGTAGACACAGCCCCCTGTTCCCTTCCTGTTGTAGATACAGCATCCTGTTCCCTTCCTATTGTAGATACAGCCCCCTGTTCCCTTCCTGTTGTAGACACAGCCCCCTGTTCCCTTCCTGTCGTAGACACAGCCCCCTGTTCCCTTCCTGTTGTAGATACAGCCCCCTGTTCCCTTCCTGTTGTAGATACATCACCCTGTTCCCTTCCTGTTGTAGATACAGCCCCCTGTTCCCTTCCTGTTGTAGATACAGCCCCTGTTCCCTTCCTGTTGTAGAAACAGCCCCCGTTCCCTTCCTGTTGTAGAAACAGCCCCTGGGTTCCCTTCCTGTTGTATATACAGCCCCCTGTTCCCTTCCTGTTGTAGATACATCACCCTGTTCCCTTCCTGTCGTAGACACAGCCCCCTGTTCCCTTCCTGTTGTAGATACAGCCCCCTGTTCCCTTCCTGTTGTAGATACATCACCCTGTTCCCTTCCTGTTGTAGATACAGCCCCCTGTTCCCTTCCTGTTGTAGATACAACCCCCTGTTCCCTTCCTGTTGTAGACACAGCCCCCCGTTCCCTTCCTGTTGTAGAAACAGCCCCCCGTTCCCTTCGTCATGTAGAAACAGCATCCCGTTCCCTTCGTCATGTAGAAACAGCATCCCGTTCCCTCCCTAACGTAGAAACAGCACCCTCTTCCCTCCCTAACGTAGAAACAGCACCCTGTTCCCTTCCTCATGTAGAAACAGCATCCCGTTTCCTTCCCACCCCCTGACCTCACAGCTGGAGTGGTGTCTGCCACCCTGCTTGCTGGGTAACATCAGCCGCCACACATGTACCTGCAGGGGAACATCTGTGAGAGCAGACCTGTCCTGTCTCTCTGCATCACACACTGTCTGTTCTCCCAACGTCTTGTTGGACTTCATTCAATTAGACGGCCTCCCTCTGGTATTCTCAGTAGTGGTGTGCTCCGACATGATTTCTATGTGATGTGTGTGTGTGTGTGTGTGTCTGTGCCCGTGGGTGTGTGTGCGTGTGCGAGCGTGCGTGCGTGTGTGTATGTGTGTGTGTGTGTGTGTGTGTGTGTGTGTGTCACTGGTAACTGAATCTCAGACTAAACTCAATATGCAACCTGGAAACAGCAGTACTATTCTATTACGGCACTACATATAAAGTAGCTACTGTATAAACAAGTTATGGATCCCCATTAGTTCCTGCCAAGGCAGCAGCTACTCTTCCTGGGGTTTATTATGGATCCCCATTAGTTCCTGCCAAGGCAGCAGCTACTCTTCCTGGGGTTTATTATGGATCCCCATTAGTTCCTGCCAAGGCAGCAGCTACTCTTCCTGGGGTTTATTATGGATCCCCGTTAGTTCCTCCCAAGGCAGCAGCTACTCTTCCTGGGGTTTATTATGGATCCCCATTAGTTCCTGCCAAGGCAGCAGCTACTCTTCCTGTGGTTTATTATGGATCCCCCCTGCCAAGGCAGCAGCTACTCTTCCTGGGGTTTATTATGGATCCCAATTAGTTCCTGCCAAGGCAACAGCTACTCTTCCTGGGGTTTATTATGGATCCTCATTAGTTCCTGCCAAGGCAGCAGCTACTCTTCCTGGGGTTTATTATGGATCCCCATTAGTTCCTGCCAAGGCAGCAGCTACTCTTCCTGGGGTTTATCATGGATCCCAATTAGTTCCTGCCAAGGCAGCAGCTACTCTTCCTGGAGTTTATTACGGATCACCATTAGTTCCTGCCAAGGCAGCAGCTACTCTTCCTGGAGTTTATTACGGATCACCATTAGTTCCTGCCAAGGCAGCAGCTACTCTTCCTGGAGTTTATTATGGATCACCATTAGTTCTTGCCAAGGCAGCAGCTACATTGGAGCAAAATAAATGCAGCTTCTACAACACATTAAGTGTGTTCCCTCAGACCACTACTCTACTACCACATATCTACAACACATTAAGTGTGTTCCCTCAGACCACTACTCTACTACCACACATATCTACAATACAAACTCCATGTGTACTTGTGTGTGGAGTGCGTATATTACTACCACACATTAAGGCACTTACAGTACATTACCACATAAAACAAAAGATAAAACAGTACATCCTATAACATCATTACACCACTACATTTCTACAATAGAAAATGAGATAATATTCCAACGTATATGTTTGTAGAGTGTGTGTCTCTTCACAGTCCCCGCTCTTCCATAAGGTTTGAAACTTTTTTATAAGTCTGATTCTACTGTTTGCATCAGTTACCTGATGTGGAATAGAGTTCCATGTAGTCATGACTCTATGTAGTACTGTGGAATAGAGTTCCATGTAGTCATGACTCTATGTAGTACTGTGGAATAGAGTTCCATGTAGTCATGGCTCTATGTAGTACTGTGGAATAGAGTTCCATGTAGTCATGGCTCTATGTAGTACTGTGGAATAGAGTTCCATGTAGTCATGGCTCTATGTAGTACTGTGGAATAGAGTTCCATGTAGTCATGGCTCTATGTAGTACTGTGGAATAGAGTTCCATGTTGTCATGGCTCTATGTAGTACTGTGGAATAGAGTTCCATGTAGTCATGGCTCTATGTAGTACTGTGGAATAGAGTTCCATGTAGTCATGGCTCTATGTAGTACTGTGGAATAGAGTTCCATGTAGTCATGGCTCTATGTAGTACTGTGGAATAGAGTTCCATGTAGTCATGGCTCTATGTAGTACTGTGGAATAGAGTTCCATGTAGTCATGGCTCTATGTAGTACTGTGGAATAGAGTTCCATGTAGTCATGGCTCTATGTAGTACTGTGGAATAGAGTTCCATGTAGTCATGTCTCTATGTAGTACTGTGGAATAGAGTTCCATGTAGTCATGGCTCTATGTAGTACTGTGGAATAGAGTTCCATGTTGTCATGGCTCTATGTAGTACTGTGGAATAGAGTTCCATGTAGTCATGTCTCTATGTAGTACTGTGGAATAGAGTTCCATGTAGTCATGGCTCTATGTAGTACTGTGGAATAGAGTTCCATGTAGTCATGGCTCTATGTAGTACTGTGGAATAGAGTTCCATGTAGTCATGGCTCTATGTAGTACTGTGGAATAGAGTTCCATGTAGTCATGTCTCTATGTAGTACTGTGGAATAGAGTTCCATGTAGTCATGCCTCTATGTAGTACTGTAGAATAGAGTTCCATGTAGTCATGTCTCTATGTAGTACTGTGGAATAGAGTTCCATGTAGTCATGTCTCTATGTAGTACTGTAGAATAGAGTTCCATGTAGTCATGGCTCTATGTAGTACTGTGGAATAGAGTTCCATGTAGTCATGGCTCTATGTAGTACTGTGGAATAGAGTTCCATGTAGTCATGGCTCTATGTAGTACTGTAGAATAGAGTTCCATGTAGTCATGTCTCTATGTAGTACTGTGGAATAGAGTTCCATGTAGTCATGGCTCTATGTAGTACTGTGGAATAGAGTTCCATGTAGTCATGGCTCTATGTAGTACTGTGGAATAGAGTTCCATGTAGTCATGGATCTATGTAGTACTGTGGAAAAGAGTTCCATGTAGTCATGGCTCTATGTAGTACTGTGGAATAGAGTTCCATGTAGTCATGTCTCTATGTAGTACTGTGGAATAGAGTTCCATGTAGTCATGGCTCTATGTAGTACTGTGGAATAGAGTTCCATGTAGTCATGGCTCTATGTAGTACTGTGGAATAGAGTTCCATGTAGTCATGGCTCTATGTAGTACTGTGGAATAGAGTTCCATGTATGTAGTCATGGCTCTATGTAGTACTGTGGAATAGAGTTCCATGTATGTAGTCATGGCTCTATGTAGTACTGGTCATGGCTCTATGTAGTACTGTGGAATAGAGTTCCATGTAGTCATGGCTCTATGTAGTACTGTGGAATAGAGTTCCATGTAGTCATGGCTCTATGTAGTACTGTGGAATAGAGTTCCATGTAGTCATGGCTCTATGTAGTACTGTGGAATAGAGTTCCATGTAGTCATGGCTCTATGTAGTACTGTGGAATAGAGTTCAATGTAGTCATGGCTCTATGTAGTACTGTGGAATAGAGTTCCATGTATGTAGTCATGGCTCTATGTAGTACTGTGGAATAGAGTTCCATGTAGTCATGGCTCTATGTAGTACTGTGGAATAGAGTTCCATGTAGTCATGGCTCTATGCAGTACTGTGGAATAGAGTTCCATGTAGTCATGGCTCTATGTAGTACTGTGGAATAGAGTTCAATGTAGTCATGGCTCTATGTAGTACTGTGGAATAGAGTTCCATGTAGTCATGGTTCTATGTAGTACTGTGGAATAGAGTTCCATGTAGTCATGGCTCTATGTAGTACTGTGGAATAGAGTTCCATGTAGTCATGGCTCTATGTAGTACTGTGGAATAGAGTTCCATGTAGTCATGGCTCTATGTAGTACTGTGGAATAGAGTTCCATGTAGTCATGGCTCTATGTAGTACTGTGGAATAGAGTTCCATGTAGTCATGGCTCTATGTAGTACTGTGGAATAGAGTTCCATGTAGTCATGGCTCTATGTAGTACTGTGGAATAGAGTTCAATGTAGTCATGGCTCTATGTAGTACTGTGGAATAGAGTTCCATGTATGTAGTCATGGCTCTATGTAGTACTGTGGAATAGAGTTCCATGTAGTCATGGCTCTATGTAGTACTGTGGAATAGAGTTCCATGTAGTCATGGCTCTATGTAGTACTGTGGAATAGAGTTCCATGTAGTCATGGCTCTATGTAGTACTGTGGAATAGAGTTCAATGTAGTCATGGCTCTATGTAGTACTGTGGAATAGAGTTCCATGTATGTAGTCATGGCTCTATGTAGTTCTGGTCATGGCTCTATGTAGTACTGGTCATGGCTCTATGTAGTTCTGGTCATGGCTCTATGTAGTTCTGGTCATGGCTCTATGTAGTACTGGTCATGGCTCTATGTAGTTCTGGTCATGGCTCTATGTAGTTCTGGTCATGGCTCTATGTAGTTCTGGTCATGGCTCTATGTAGTACTGGTCATGGCTCTATGTAGTACTGGTCATGGCTCTATGTAGTACTGGTCATGGCTCTATGTAGTACTGGTCATGGCTCTATGTAGTACTGGTCATGGCTCTATGTAGTACTGGTCATGGCTCTATGTAGTACTGGTCATGGCTCTATGTAGTACTGTGGAATAGAGTTCAATGTAGTCATGGCTCTATGTAGTACTGGTCATGGCTCTATGTAGTACTGGTCATGGCTCTATGTAGTACTGGTCATGGCTCTATGTAGTACTGGTCATGGCTCTATGTAGTACTGGTCATGGCTCTATGTAGTACTGGTCATGGCTCTATGTAGTACTGGTCATGGCTCTATGTAGTACTGGTCATGGCTCTATGTAGTACTGGTCATGGCTCTATGTAGTTCTGGTCATGGCTCTATGTAGTACTGGTCATGGCTCTATGTAGTACTGGTCATGGCTCTATGTAGTACTGGTCATGGCTCTATGTAGTACTGGTCATGGCTCTATGTAGTATTGGTCATGGCTCTATGTAGTACTGTGTAATAGAGTTCAATGTAGTCATGGCTCTATGTAGTACTGGTCATGGCTCTATGTAGTACTGGTCATGGCTCTATGTAGTACTGGTCATGGCTCTATGTAGTACTGGCCATGGCTCTATGTAGTACTGGTCATGGCTCTATGTAGTACTGGTCATGGCTCTATGTAGTACTGGTCATGGCTCTATGTAGTACTGTGGAATAGAGTTCCATGTAGTCATGGCTCTATGTAGTACTGTGGAATATAGTTCCATGTAGTCATGGCTCTATGTAGTACTGTGGAATAGAGTTCCATGTAGTCATGGCTCTATGTAGTACTGTGGAATAGAGTTCCATGTACTCATGGCTCTATGTAGTACTGTGGAATAGAGTTCCATGTAGTCATGGCTCTATGTAGTACTGTGGAATAGAGTTCCATGTAGTCATGGCTCTATGTAGCACTGTGGAATAGAGTTCCATGTAGTCATGGCTCTATGTAGTACTGTGGAATAGAGTTCCATGTAGTCATGGCTCTATGTAGTACTGAGGAATAGAGTTCCATGTAGTCATGGCTCTATGTAGTACTGTGGAATAGAGTCCCATGTAGTCATGGCTCTATGTAGTACTGTGGAATAGAGTTCCATGTTGTCATGGCTCTATGTAGTACTGTGGAATAGAGTTCCATGTAGTCATGGCTCTATGTAGTACTGTGGAATAGAGTCCCATGTAGTCATGGCTCTATGTAGTACTGTGGAATAGAGTTCCATGTAGTCATGGCTCTATGTAGTACTGTGGAATAGAGTTCCATGTAGTCATGGCTCTATGTAGTACTGTGGAATAGAGTTCCATGTAGTCATGGCTCTATGTAGTACTGTGGAATAGAGTCCCATGTAGTCATGGCTCTATGTAGTACTGTGGAATAGAGTTCCATGTAGTCATGGCTCTATGTAGTACTGTGGAATAGAGTTCCATGTAGTCATGGCTCTATGTAGTACTGTGGAATAGAGTTCCATGTAGTCATGGCTCTATGTAGTACTGTGGAATAGAGTTCCATGTAGTCATGGCTCTATGTAGTTCTGTGGAATAGAGTTCCATGTAGTCATGGCTCTATGTAGTACTGTGGAATAGAGTTCCATGTAGTCATGGCTCTATGTAGTACTGTGGAATAGAGTCCCATGTAGTCATGGCTCTATGTAGTACTGTGGAATAGAGTTCCATGTAGTCATGGCTCTATGT
The DNA here is from genome assembly GCF_034236695.1 of Oncorhynchus nerka. Classification (NCBI taxonomy): domain Eukaryota; kingdom Metazoa; phylum Chordata; class Actinopteri; order Salmoniformes; family Salmonidae; genus Oncorhynchus; species Oncorhynchus nerka. The sequence continues at coordinate 100,400,205 of NC_088417.1, read as the reverse complement.
AGTACTGTGGAATAGAGTTCCATGTAGTCATGGCTCTATGTAGTACTGTGGAATAGAGTTCCATGTTGTCATGGCTCTATGTAGTACTGTGGAATAGAGTTCCATGTAGTCATGGCTCTATGTAGTACTGTGGAATAGAGTTCCATGTAGTCATGGCTCTATGTAGTACTGTGGAATAGAGTTCCATGTAGTCATGGCTCTATGTAGTACTGTGGAATAGAGTTCCATGTAGTCATGTCTCTATGTACTACTGTGGAATAGAGTTCCATGTAGTCATGGCTCTATGTAGTACAGTGGAATAGAGTTCCATGTAGTCATGTCTCTATGTAGTACTGTGGAATAGAGTTCCATGTAGTCATGGCTCTATGTAGTACTGTGGAAAAGAGTTCCATGTAGTCATGGCTCTATGTAGTACTGTGGAATAGAGTTCCATGTAGTCATGGCTCTATGTAGTACTGTGGAATAGAGTTCCATGTAGTCATGGCTCTATGTAGTACTGTGGAATAGAGTTCCATGTAGTCATGGCTCTATGTAGTACTGTGTGCCTCCCATAGTCTGTTCTAGACCTCTGGTGGCATGTCTTGTGGGGTATGTATGGGTGTCCAAGCTGTGTGCCCATAGTTTAGACAGACAGCTCGGTGAATTCAACCTCTGATAAATACAAGTAGGGATGAAGTTAATCTCTCCTCCAGTTTCAGTCAGGGGAGATTGACATGCATATTATTAATGTTAGTTCTCCGTGTACATTTAAGCGTCAGCCGTGCTGCCCTGTTCTGAGACAATTGTATTTTTTCTCTTTGTGGCACCAGACCACACAACTGGACAATGGTCAAGATGCGAAAAAACTAGGGCCTGTAGGACCTGCCTTGTTGATAGTGTTGTTAAGAAGGTAGAAACTAGGGCCTGTAGGACCTGCCTTGTTGATAGTGTTGTTAAGAAGGTAGAAACTAGGGCCTGTAGGACCTGCCTTGTTGATAGTGCTGTTAAGAAGGTAGAAACTAGGGCCTGTAGGACCTGCCTTGTTGACAGTGTTGTTAAGAAGGTAGAAACTAGGGCCTGTAGGACCTGCCTTGTTGATAGTGCTGTTAAGAAGGTAGAAACTAGGGCCTGTAGGACCTGCCTTGTTGATAGTGCTGTTAAGAAGGTAGAAACTAGGGCCTGTAGGACCTGCCTTGTTGATAGTGTTGTTAAGAAGGTAGAAACTAGGGCCTGTAGGACCTGCCTTGTTGATAGTGTTGTTTAGAAGGTAGAAACTAGGGCCTGTAGGACCTGCCTTGTTGATAGTGTTGTTAAGAAGGTAGAAACTAGGGCCTGTAGGACCTGCCTTGTTGACAGTGTTGTTAAGAAGGTAGAAACTAGGGCCTGTAGGACCTGCCTTGTTGATAGTGCTGTTAAGAAGGTAGAAACTAGGGCCTGTAGGACCTGCCTTGTTGATAGTGTTGTTAAGAAGGTAGAAACTAGGGCCTGTAGGACCTGCCTTGTTGATAGTGCTGTTAAGAAGGTAGAAACTAGGGCCTGTAGGACCTGCCTTGTTGACAGTGTTGTTAAGAAGGTAGAAACTAGGGCCTGTAGGACCTGCCTTGTTGATAGTGCTGTTAAGAAGGTAGAAACTAGGGCCTGTAGGACCTGCCTTGTTGATAGTGCTGTTAAGAAGGTAGAAACTAGGGCCTGTAGGACCTGCCTTGTTGATAGTGTTGTTAAGAAGGTAGAAACTAGGGCCTGTAGGACCTGCCTTGTTGATAGTGTTGTTTAGAAGGTAGAAACTAGGGCCTGTAGGACCTGCCTTGTTGATAGTGTTGTTAAGAAGGTAGAAACTAGGGCCTGTAGGACCTGCCTTGTTGATAGTGTTGTTAAGAAGGTAGAAACTAGGGCCTGTAGGACCTGCCTTGTTGACAGTGTTGTTAAGAAGGTAGAAACTAGGGCCTGTAGGACCTGCCTTGTTGATAGTGTTGTTAAGAAGGTAGAAACTAGGGCCTGTAGGACCTGCCTTGTTGATAGTGTTGTTAAGAAGGTAGAAACTAGGGCCTGTAGGACCTGCCTTGTTGATAGTGCTGTTAAGAAGTTAGAAACTAGGGCCTGTAGGACCTGCCTTGTTGACAGTGTTGTTAAGAAGGTAGAAACTAGGGCCTGTAGGACCTGCCTTGTTGATAGTGCTGTTAAGAAGGTAGAAACTAGGGCCTGTAGGACCTGCCTTGTTGATAGTGCTGTTAAGAAGGTAGAAACTAGGGCCTGTAGGACCTGCCTTGTTGATAGTGTTGTTTAGAAGGTAGAAACTAGGGCCTGTAGTACCTGCCTTGTTGATAGTGTTGTTAAGAAGGTAGAAACTAGGGCCTGTAGGACCTGCCTTGTTGATAGTGTTGTTAAGAAGGTAGAAACTAGGGCCTGTAGGACCTGCCTTGTTGACAGTGTTGTTAAGAAGGTAGAAACTAGGGCCTGTAGGACCTGCCTTGTTGATAGTGTTGTTAAGAAGGTAGAAACTAGGGCCTGTAGGACCTGCCTTGTTGATAGTGCTGTTAAGAAGGTAGAAACTAGGGCCTGTAGGACCTGCCTTGTTGATAGTGTTGTTAAGAAGGTAGAAACTAGGGCCTGTAGGACCTGCCTTGTTGATAGTGCTGTTAAGAAGGTAGAAACTAGGGCCTGTAGGACCTGCCTTGTTGACAGTGTTGTTAAGAAGGTAGAAACTAGGGCCTGTAGGACCTGCCTTGTTGATAGTGCTGTTAAGAAGGTAGAAACTAGGGCCTGTAGGACCTGCCTTGTTGATAGTGCTGTTAAGAAGGTAGAAACTAGGGCCTGTAGGACCTGCCTTGTTGATAGTGTTGTTAAGAAGGTAGAAACTAGGGCCTGTAGGACCTGCCTTGTTGATAGTGTTGTTTAGAAGGTAGAAACTAGGGCCTGTAGGACCTGCCTTGTTGATAGTGTTGTTAAGAAGGTAGAAACTAGGGCCTGTAGGACCTGCCTTGTTGATAGTGTTGTTAAGAAGGTAGAAACTAGGGCCTGTAGGACCTGCCTTGTTGATAGTGTTGTTAAGAAGGTAGAAACTAGGGCCTGTAGGACCTGCCTTGTTGATAGTGCTGTTAAGAAGGTAGAAACTAGGGCCTGTAGGACCTGCCTTGTTGATAGTGCTGTTAAGAAGGTAGAAACTAGGGCCTGTAGGACCTGCCTTGTTGATAGTGTTGTTAAGAAGGTAGAAACTAGGGCCTGTAGGACCTGCCTTGTTGATAGTGCTGTTAAGAAGGTAGAAACTAGGGCCTGTAGGACCTGCCTTGTTGATAGTGTTGTTAAGAAGGTAGAAACTAGGGCCTGTAGGACCTGCCTTGTTGATAGTGTTGTTAAGAAGGTAGAAACTAGGGCCTGTAGGACCTGCCTTGTTGATAGTGTTGTTAAGAAGGTAGAAACTAGGGCCTGTAGGACCTGCCTTGTTGATAGTGCTGTTAAGAAGGTAGAAACTAGGGCCTGTAGGACCTGCCTTGTTGATAGTGCTGTTAAGAAGGTAGAAACTAGGGCCTGTAGGACCTGCCTTGTTGATAGTGTTGTTAAGAAGGTAGAAACTAGGGCCTGTAGGACCTGCCTTGTTGATAGTGTTGTTAAGAAGGTAGAAACTAGGGCCTGTAGGACCTGCCTTGTTGATAGTGTTGTTAAGAAGGTAGAAACTAGGGCCTGTAGGACCTGCCTTGTTGATAGTGCTGTTAAGAAGGTAGAAACTAGGGCCTGTAGGACCTGCCTTGTTGATAGTGTTGTTAAGAATGTAGAAACTAGGGCCTGTAGGACCTGCCTTGTTGATTGTGTTGTTAAGAAGGCAGAGCAGCACTTTACTATAGACAGATTTCTCCGCATCTTAGCTACTGTTGCATCAATATGTTTTGACCATGACAGTTTACAATCTAGTGTTACTCCAAGCAGTTTAGTCATCTCAACTTGCTCGATTTCCACATTATTCATTACAAGATTGAGTTAAGGTTTACGGTTTAGTGAATGATTTGGCCCAAAACCATGCTTCTAGTTTTTTTAATATTTATGACTAATTTATTTCTTGCCACCCATTCTGAAACTGTCTCCATCTCTTTGTTAAGTGTTGAGTTGATTTCATTCGCTGTGGCAGCTGACATGTATAGTGTTGAGTCAGCAGTATATTTTGACACAGAGACTTTACTCAAAGCCAGTGGCAGGTCATTAGTCAAGAGTTTTAAAAAGTAAGGGGCCTAGACAGCTGCCCTGTGGAATGCCTGACTCTACCAGGATTATGTAATAAATGTGTCATGTGCAGCTACTGGTTGCTCCTCATTATACACCACAGACGAGTAAATCGTATTTACATCTTCAACATAGGAATCGCTACAAAACTTATTGTATGCCCTCTTATACACTATATTAGGCCCGGCCTTTGGAACTGAGTTTTTTTTCCCTAGATATGGCTACTAATCATAGTTATCAAATCAAATATATTTATAAAGCCCTTCTTAAATCAGCTGATATCTCAAAGTGCTGTACAGAAACCCCCAGCCTAAAACCCCAAACAGCAAGCAATGCAGGTGTAGAAGGACGGCTATATACAGTATATTGTGATCACTACATCCAATGGATTTGGATACTACTTTTAAGCAAATTTCTGCAGAATTAGTAAAGATGTGATCAATACATGATGATGATTTCATTCCTGTTATTATACATTATATAAGATGTGACTGGTCTTAATGGCTTTGCTACTAGTTTTTCTGTCACATTCAGGGAGTGTGGGGGTTTGAGGGTGTGGGGGTGTGAGGGTGTGAGGGAGTGGGGGTGTGAGGGTGTGAGGGTGTGGGGGAGTGGGGGTGTGGGGGTGTGAGGGAGTGGGGGTGTGAGGGTGTGGGGGTGTGAGGGTGTGGGGGTGTGGGGGTGTGAGGGAGTGGGGGTGTGAGGAGTGGGGGTGTGGGGCAGGGAGTTGTTAACCTACAGTTTCACAATACGGGGGTGTTAGCCTGTTTATAATTTAATCAACATGACATTAATTTGATGAAGAACGTATCATTAATTAAAGAAGTATTTAAACAAGAAGTAAAAGACTGGTTCAATTAAGAACCACAACGGGGACTCCAGCACTGTTACAGTCTTAATCTGAGTCTGGGAAACTATAGATTATCCTAGAGAAGAGAGATTTTCCTTCTATTTATTTTTATTTTTTTTACTCATCCTTTCCTTTTTTTAATCACTGCTCAAACAATGTGCTCTGGTGTCGTCAGTGAGGGCCTCCCCAGAGCCTTAGCTGGGAACAGCAGTAACCGCACAGATGGCTGAGAAAACTGAAAGGGTGCGTCCCAAACGGCACCCTACAGTTATAGTGTACTACTTTTGATCAGACCTCTATGGTCCTTCGTCAAATAAAAAAGAGTAATGCAATCTAAGGGAATATGGTGCCGTTTGTGACACAGCCAAAGTCTCACAGAACCAACAGAAAACAGAGCAGAGGAGCCAGAGAAGGTCAGACTGACAGTTGGAGTCAGAAACCCCTGGTTACTGTCACCACGGGAACCCCTAGCAACTAGAGCCCGACTGATTTCTCGGTTGACCAATATTTTTGGCCGATATTAGACTTTCGCGTATGCATTTGTATCTGCTTTTAATCCGTCCCAAAAAGGACCGATATAACATGCAGAGAAAACGCTAGAAAAAAAAGTCTGGCTAAAATGTCTAACCCACTGACCTCTGAAAACCCGTTTTCGCACCTAGAGAGGAGTTGCCACATTTGTTAAGTAAACCCTTTTTCCCCATAATGTTATCGAGCGAATTAAGAAGGAGTATCGACTTCATTTTAACAACGTAGGCTAAGAAGCAAAATTTGGTTTTCCCATCAAAATAACAATTATTGGGAATTTAAGATAAATTGCCCTCATTAAACTCTGCAGATCATTTTCCATCAATGGATGTCAATTTGACTTGTTTTTACAGCTGTGATTAAGCAATAAGACCCAAGGAGGTGTGGTATATGGCCAATATATCACGGATTAGGGCTGTTTTTTAGGACATAGACCTTAGTCGTAGTATATTGGTCATACACCACAAATAACAGCCCTTAGTCGTAGTATATTGGCCATACACCACAAATAACAGCCCTTAGTCGTAGTATATTGACCATACACCACAAATAACAGCCCTTAGTCGTAGTATATTGACCATACACCACAAATAACAGCCCTTAGTCGTAGTATATTGGCCATACACCACAAATAACAGCCCTTAGTCGTAGTATATTGACCATACACCACAAATAACAGCCCTTAGTCGTAGTATATTGGCCATACACCACAAATAACAGCCCTTTGTCGTAGTATATTGACCATACACCACAAATAACAGCCCTTTGTCGTAGTATATTGACCATACACCACAAATAACAGCCCTTAGTCGTAGTATATTGGCCATACACCACAAATAACAGCCCTTAGTCGTAGTATATTGGCCATACACCACAAATAACAGCCCTTAGTCGTAGTATATTGACCATACACCACAAATAACAGCCCTTAGTCGTAGTATATTGGCCATACACCACAAATAACAGCCCTTAGTCGTAGTATATTGGCCATACACCACAAATAACAGCCCTTAGTCGTAGTATATTGACCATACACCACAAATAACAGCCCTTAGTCATAGTATATTGGCCATACACCACAAATAACAGCCCTTAGTCGTAGTATATTGACCATACACCACAAATAACAGCCCTTAGTCGTAGTATATTGACCATACACCACAAATAACAGCCCTTAGTCGTAGTATATTGACCATACACCACAAATAACAGCCTTTAGTCGTAGTATATTGGCCATACACCACAAATAACAGCCCTTAGTCGTAGTATATTGGCCATACACCACGAATAACAGCCCTTAGTCGTAGTATATTGGTCATACACCACAAATAACAGCCCTTAGTCGTAGTATATTGGTCATACACCACAAATAACAGCCCTTAGTCGTAGTATATTGGCCATATGCTCCAATCTAGCTTTATTTATAAACTGGTTACCAATGTAATTAGTACAGTTTGTTTTTGTCATTCCCTTGGTCCACACTGCAATGGCTTTCAACCAATCAGCATTCAGGGCTCAAACAACCCAGTTTATAATTGAAAATAAATCCTGTTTGCGCATGCGTGTAACTATAGACAAAGGAGAGGACAGGAGAGTTTTAGTGATGTTGGACAGAGGATCTCGAAATCTCTGTGCAAGAAACTCTTGGATGAACTTTAAAAATGACATTTTATGCTGTTTTCTGGCAATTGTGCCATTATCACGTGACTACAAATGTTGTGACTACAAACCGTAATAAATAGCCTAGGTGCTTCTACACCTGCATTGCTTGCTGTTTGGGGTTTTAGGCTGGGTTTCTGTACAGCACTTTGAGATATCAGCTGATGTACGAAGGGCTATATAAATGAATTTGATTTGATGATAGCCCCTGATAAGCCAACATAGTGTCTCATTTCGTGGAAAAGTCCAGAATGAAATTGATATTAAAAGTGGAGAATGATACATTTGCGATAGAGCTGTTGTAACGAATGTGCAACGGCTAGCTGGTTAGCGGTGGTGCTCGCTATTTGGCGTTTCAATCGGTGACGTCACTTTCTCTCTGAGCCCTTGAAGTAGAGACCTTGAAGTAGTGGTTCCCCCTGGTATGGGCGAGGGGACGGTCTAAAGTTAGACTGTTACACTGTGACCATGAACACAATTGATAACTTCCCATTTTCATTAATTAAACATGGCCATTAATAATTGCATAACAACACAAGGCAACAACAACAACAACAACAACAACAACAACAACAACAACAACAACAACAGCAACAACAACAACAACAACAACAACAACAACAACAACAACAACAAACGGAAGTTACATGCTATTTTATTAAAGCTGTTTGTCAGCTCCATGTAGGCTACACAAGTGGCACAAATTGATTTTCAACGACAGCAGTCATTGACTTCATTATAACATACTGTATTTATTGTATCCCAAATGATAGGCTACAGTAGCTTACAATGGCATATAAATGAATAGCGATGGTCAACAGATGCAAATGTCATTTCCATTGTCGACTTTAACCATAACACAAACCAGGGAGTTCCATAACATCCATGTCCACATGCGTAACGCTCCAAACCCCAGAACTGAGCATAAAACCCTTCGCATATTAATACGATTATCCATTACAAAAGTCGACATTAGAATGCAATTTACTTTAAACCACCTCTGAGCAAACGTATCTAAAGAGCTCCAGTGCGCCTAAAGTCGTTTTACAATATTTTGTCACAGTTATGGGAAAAGTCTCCATAATGACCAATCTGAATAAGTTGTTATGCGCCCACACCCCTCCGGTCCTCTCCACCACTCACCCACACCCCTCCGGTCCCCTCCTCCACTACTCACTCAGTCAGTAACCGCCTGCCTCACTGCCTGATAGTCAGTAGCAGCAGGTGAAATGTAACATTTTTAAGGGAAATGCCATGGCTGCCGCGGTGCAATTTAGAAGTAGTCCAAAAACCCACCACCTGGACCAAAACATTTTCACCCTGACAAGTTTTCAAAGTAGCCCAATTGTCAAGAAAAAAAAATGCGAACATGGCAACACTGCCTGAAGAGGGTGATCTTTACATGGCTATAAGCCTATCTTGCCTTGACGCGCTACAGTAAGAGGCTGGACACTGTCGGTCAAACGCAACTGCACCAGTCAGGAAAAAGGGAGTGAATTACTGTGAATTAACTATTACTGCTTCTACGGTGAGTGCTGAGGAGATAGAAGCATATTGTCAGCTTAATAAAGTGGCAAGAACATGTGCACTGGCCATAATACTGTTAGGTGAAGTGTCAAGGTAGGGTGTCTGGTGTCATTTCACTAACGACATGAGTAAAGCCATGGCGTCTCTACGTATGCGGAAGTAGTATGCGGAAGTCTCAACACTATACACGTCAGCTGTGAAATAAGGTGAACTATTTTTTTTTTAAAGCTGCTACAACGAATGAAATGACTGCAACACTCAACAAAGAGCTGCAGTTTGTTTCAGAGTGGGTGGCATGGAATAAGTTAGCCCTAACTATTTATAAAACTAAAAGCATTGTGTTTTGGAACAAATCATTCATTAAACTCTAAACCTCAATTAAATCTTGTAATAAATAATGTGGAAATTGAGCAAGTTGAGATTGACTGTCATGGTCAAAACATGGTGATACAACAGTAGCTAAGATGGGGAGAAGTCTGTCCATAATAAAGAGCCGCTCTGCCTTCTCAACAACACTATCAACAAGCCAGGTCCTACAGGCCCTAGTTTCTACCTTCTTAATAACACTATCAACAAGGCAGGTCCTATATACCCTAGTTTCTACCTTTTTAACAACACTATCAACAAGGCAGGTCCTACAGGCCCTAGTTTCTACCTTCTTAATAACACTATCAACAAGGCAGGTCCTATATACCCTAGTTTCTACCTTCTCAACAACACTATCAACAAGGCAGGTCCTACAGGCCCTAGTTTCTACCTTCTTAATAACACTATCAACAAGGCAGGTCCTATATACCCTAGTTTCTACCTTCTCAACAACACTATCAACAAGGCAGGTCCTACAGGCCCTAGTTTCTACCTTCTTAACAACACTATCAACAAGGCAGGTCCTATATACCCTAGTTTCTACCTTTTTAACAACACTATCAACAAGGCAGGTCCTACAGGCCCTAGTTTCTACCTTCTTAACAACACTATCAACAAGGCAGGTCCTACAGGCCCTAGTTTCTACCTTCTTAACAACACTATCAACAAGGCAGGTCCTACAGGCCCTAGTTTCTACCTTCTTAACAACACTATCAACAAGCCAGGTCCTACAGGCCCTAGTTTCTACCTTCTTAACAACACTATCAACAAGGCAGGTCCTACAGGCCCTAGTTTCTACCTTCTTAACAACACTGTCAACAAGGCAGGTCCTACAGGCCCTAGTTTCTACCTTCTTAACAACACTATCAACAAGGCAGGTCCTACAGGCCCTAGTTTCTACCTTCTTAACCTCATAGTCCACCAATACAGTATGCGGGTTCGTGACTAGGGCTCAAGCTCATTAGCATAACGCACAATGCGAAAAAATATTCCTAAAAATATTTAACCTCCACACATTAACAAGTAAAATAGCTCAAATGAAAGATAAACTAGTTGTTTATCTACCCAGCAAGTCAGATTTCTAAAATGTTTTACGGCGAAAACATAGCACATATTTATATTAGATCACCACCGAAATAAAAGGCTAATTTTGTCCCAGAAAAAATAAAATTTAAAAGTAGGATTAAAAAATAAATAATTCACTAACCTTTTGAAAATCTTCATCAGATGACAGTAATATTACATGTTACACAGTACATTTAATTTTTTTTCAATATAATATCCATAAATCTCGGTTGACAACATTTAAAAAAAAAACATGCTACTCAAATGTCAGGAGAAATGATGATAGCTCCGACAGATAACGTCAGATAACAAGCAATAAACATGACTAAATATACATGTTCTACATATATTTACAAAGATACACTTCTTCTTAATGCAACCGCTGTATTACATTTATTTTTAACGTTACAGACATCGTTCACTTGGCTATACTAGGAGTCGGCGCTCCGATATTAGCAGTACGTTTGGAGTCCACAGAAACCCAAAATAACCACATAAATATTCCCTTACCTTTGATGTTCTTCCATCAGAAGACGTAGAAGGAGTCATACTTACCCAATACATCGTTTGGTTTCACGTTGTGTGTCCCTGTATTAGCATATGCTAACAGCTTCAGCTGGAATGCATCAAAAATGACTTCTGGTCCAGCACTCTGCGCATTAAAACTTCCAAATTACATATTATATGTCGATTAAACTGGTCAAACGATGTGCAAAATCAAGCTTTATGATGTTTTTAGCATGTAGAACAAAGGACAGCGCTAACAGACAAACCGGCTTCGAATGCTGCATGTTGGAAAAAGACGTACTCCAAATCGGCCGCACCAAAGGTGCAGGGCTCGTACGATTCTCACAGTGAACGCGCCATTTGAAAGCAGACATCGCGCTGAACTGATAGAGACTGTTCCTGGATCCGTAGCTGCCTGGGAGGGTGTTGGCGATGACGTCAAAGTAGACCCAACTTTTCCATTGTTGACAGAGTGTTTGGGAGAATGGCTCTCCTGAGACTTCTGCTTTACATACAGACATAATTTAAATGGTTTTAGAAACTTTAGAGTGTTTTCTATTCAATAATAATTTTTATATGCATATATTAGCAATTTTGGGTAAAAATATTTTCAGTTTACTATGGGTACGCACTTTCTCCAACAGGGGCAGTATAGAGCAGGACTTCTAAGAGGTTAACAACACTATCAACAAGGCAGGTCCTACAGGCCCTAGTTTTGTCGCACCTTGATTACTGTTCAGTCGTGTGGTCAGGTGCCACAAAAAAGGACTTAGGAAAATTGCATTTGGCTCAGAACAGGGCAGTACGGCTGGCCCTTGGATGTACACAGAGAGCTAATATTAATAAAATGCATGTCAATCTCCCCTGGCTCAAAGTGGAGGAGAGATTGACTTCATCACTACTTTTATTTAAGAGAGGTATTGTTGAATGCACCAAGCTGTCTGTCTAAACTACTGGCACACAGCTCAGACACCCATACATACCCCACAAGACATGCCACCAGAGGTCTGTCTAAACTACAGGCACACAGCTCAGACACCCATACATACCCCACAAGACATGCCACCAGAGGTCTCTTCCAGAACAGACTGTGGGAGGCACACAGTACTCCATAGAGCCATGACTACATGGAACTCTATTCCACAGTACTACATAGAGCCATGACTACATGGAACTCTATTCCACAGTACTACATAGAGCCATGACTACATGGAACTCTATTCCACAGTACTACATAGAGCCATGACTACATGGAACTCTATTCCACAGTACTACATAGAGCCATGACTACATGGAACTCTATTCCACAGTACTCCATAGAGCCATGACTACACGGAACTCTATTCCACAGTACTACATAGAGCCATGACTACATGGAACTCTATTCCACATCAGGTAACTGATACCAGCAGTGAAATTGAATGTCAAAAAACGGATTAAAAACACCTTGGAACAGCGGGGACTGTGAAGAGACACACACACACACACACACACACACACACACACACACACACACACACACACACACACACACACACACACACACACACACACACACACACACACACACACACACACACACACACACTGTTATATCTGCTAACCATGTGTATGTGACCAGTAACATCTGCTAACCATATGACCATTAACATCTGCTAACCATGTGTATGTGACCAGTAACATCTGCTAACCATGTGTATGTGGCCATTAACATCTGCTAACCATGTGTATGTGACCATTAACATCTGCTAACCATGTGTATGTGACCATTAACATCTGCTAACCATGTGTATGTGACCAATAACATCTGCTAACCATATGACCATTAACATCTGCTAACCATGTGTATGTGAAAATTAACATCTGCTAACCGTGTGACCAATAACATCTGCTAACCATGTGTATGTGGCTATTAACATCTACTAACCGTGTGTATGTGACCAATAACATCTGCTAACCATATGACCATTAACATCTGCTAACCATGTGTATGTGAAAATTAACATCTGCTAACCATGTGTATGTGACAAATACATTTGATTTGATTTGAGACACACACACGATAACATACACACAATACACACACATGGATTTAGTACTGTAGATGTGTGGTAGTGGTGGAGTCGGGGGCTGAGGGCACACAGTCAACTTTGGTTTTAGAAGTACTTTATATATATATATATATATTTTTTAAAGTCAGATAAACACTCCAAACAGCCGACCCGACCGCTCGGAGGCGTCCGCATGGTCCTAAAGCACACCGTTGCCTCGTTTGTATCACATTCCAATGATAAATCTAGGGGGGGCAACAATACCATTTCAGGAGGGGACTGGGGGGGCAGCAATACAATTTCAGGAGGAGGACTGGGGGGGGCAACAATACAATTTCAGGGGGGACTGGGGGGGGCAGCAATACAATTTCAGGAGGAGGACTGGGGGGGGTCAGGTACAATTTCAGGAGGAGGACTGGGGGGGGTCAGCAGTACAATTTCAGGAGGAGGACTGGGGGGCAACAATACAATTTCAGGAGGAGGACTGGGGGGTCAGCAGTACAATTTCAGGAGGAGGACTGGGGGGGGGGTCAGCAGTACAATTTCAGGAGGAGGACTGGGGGGGCAACAATACAATTTCAGGAGGAGGACTGGGGGGGGGATTTCAGGAGGAGGGGGGGGCAGCAATACAATTTCAGGAGGAGGACTGGGGGGGCAACAATACATTTCAGGAGGAGGACTGGGGGGGCAGCAATACATTTCAGGAGGAGGACTTCAGGACAACAATACAATTTCAGGACTGGGGGGACTGGGGGGGACTCAGGAGGGAACTGGGGAGGGTGGTCAACAATACAATTTCAGGAGGAGGACTGGGGGGACAACAATACAATTTCAGGAAGGGACTGGGGGGGACAATACAATTTCAGGAGGGGACTGGGGGGGGACAACAATACAAAAGGACTGCTTAATGGTCGTCTCATCCCTGAAAGTGTTGATTGTGTTGATTCAATCTACACACTGTGTTATAAAAGTTGCACCCTGATGGTAACGTTAACCTTATAGCCATTAGAGAAGCCCGCGAAATCTGTTGGAGCATGAGGAGGACTGCTCTTATGGCCCTTAGCTGTGGGGGCAGGGTAGCCAATAGTGGTTAGACAAGTGGTTAGAGCGGCAGGGTAGCCTAGTCAGTAGCCTAGTGGTTAGAGCGGCAGGGTAGCCTAGTGGTTAGAGGAGGCAGGTAGCCTAGTGGTTAGAGTGAGGGCAAGTTCAAACCCCGAGCTGACAAATTACAAATCTGTCTTTCTAACCCTGAACAGGCAGTTAACCCACTGCTAGGCTGCAGTTGAAAATAAGAATTTGTTCTTAACTGACTTGCCTAGTTAAATAAAGGTAAAAATAAATATTGGTCATATACCACAACCCCATTTTTTTCATTGGCCCCCAATGGTGGGCCGACGCCAGGACAGCGGAGTCAATCACCACCTTCCGGAGACACCTGAAACCCCACCTCTTTCAGGAATACCTAGGATAGGATAAAGTAATCCTTCTCACCCCCAGATGCACTATTGTAAAGTGGCTGTTCCACTGGATGTCTTAAGGTGAAAGCACCAGTCGCTCTGGATAAGGCGTCTGCTAAATGACTTAAATGTAAATGTAAAGGGAGGATAAAGCACCCCCTTTTAAAGAGCAGATGCACTATAAATAAAAAATAATGATACAATGAAAGCACGAGGACTTAGCCATGATATATTGGTCATATATCACAACCCCCATATTATATTATAAACTAGTTATCAATGTAATTAGAGCAGTAAAAATAAATGTTTTGTTCATACCCGTGGTATATAGTCTGATATACCAACGGCTGTCAACCAGTCAGCATTTCAGGGCTCGACCCACCCAGTTTATAATTCGTCTTTATAAAAAGGGTATTCCTCCAAGCTCTGTTATCCAAATGTTTTCAGAGACCTAAATAAAAAACAATGATCATAGCATGATACAAAGTAGCGCTGTCGTAGCTACGTTCTGATGTATGGTTTGTCACTTGTCAGGGACTGGTCCAAATTCATGTTTCGTCATCCCCATCTAGCCATCTACTTGATTTGAGTTTGAGTTTTTTTTTTTTACTGGGACAGTGCACATCAATCGACGTTTGGTAAAAGTGCCAGTTTTAGAGGCTCATTTTCAACAGTCCCTGGGCAGGTTATTAAAAACAATTATAATACAGACAATCATTAAGTAGTGAGCAACACGCAGAGCAACATAGAACAAGCAAGACCTAGCATACAGACAGAGCAACATAGAACAAGCAAGACCTAGCATACAGACAGAGCAACATAGAACAAGCAAGACCTAGCATACAGACAGAGCACAACACAGACAATCTGTGAGTAGTGAGCAACACGCAGAGCAACATAGAACAATCATTACAGTAGTGAGCAAGACAGCATATAGACAGAGCAACATAGAACAAGCAAGAGACAAGCACACGCAGAGACACATAGACAATTAAGTAGTGAGCACACGCAGAGCACATAGACAATCATTAAGTAGTGAGCACACGCAGAGACACATAGACAATCATTAAGTAGTGAGCACACGCAGAGACACATAGACAATCATTAAGTAGTGAGCACACGCAGAAACACATAGACAATCATTAAGTAGTGAGCACACGCAGAGACACATAGACAATCATTAAGTAGTGAGCACACGCAGAGACACATAGACAATCAGTGAGCACACGCAGAAACACATAGACAATCATTAAGTAGTGAGCACACGCAGAGACACATAGACAATCATTAAGTAGTGAGCACACGCAGAGACACATAGACAATCATTAAGTAGTGAGCACACGCAGAGACACATAGACAATCATTAAGTAGTAGACAATCAATTAAGTAGTGAGCACACGCAGAGACACATAGACAATCATTAAGTAGTGAGCACACGCAGAAGACACATAGACAATCATTAAGTAGTGAGCAGAGAGACACATAGACAATCATTAAGTAGTGAGCACACGCAGAGACACATAGACAATCATTAAGTAGTGAGCACACGCAGAGACACATAGACAATCATTAAGTAGTGAGCACACGCAGAGACACATAGACAATCATTAAGTAGTGAGCACACGCAGAGACACATAGACAATCATTAAGTAGTGAGCACACGCAGAGACACATAGACAATCATTAAGTAGTGAGCACACGCAGAGACACATAGACAATCATTAAGTAGTGAGCACACGCAGAGACACATAGACAATCATTAAGTAGTGAGCACACGCAGAGACACATAGACAATCATTAAGTAGTGAGCACACGCAGAGACACATAGACAATCATTAAGTAGTGAGCACACGCAGAGACACATAGACAATCATTAAGTAGTGAGCACACGCAGACACATAGACAATCATTAAGTAGTGAGCACACGCAGAGACACATAGACAATCATTAAGTAGTGAGCACACGCAGAGACACATAGACAATCATTAAGTAGTGAGCACACGCAGAGACACATAGACAATCATTAAGTAGAGAGACAATCACACGCAGAGACACATAGACAATCATTAAGTAGTGAGCACACGCAGAGACACATAGACAATCATTGAGTAGTGAGCACACGCAGAGACACATAGACAATCATTAAGTAGTGAGCACACGCAGAGACACATAGACAATCATTAAGTAGTGAGCACACGCAGAGACACATAGACAATCATTAAGTAGTCAGAGACACATAGACAATCATTGAGTAGTGAGCACACGCAGAGACACATAGACAATCATTGAGTAGTGAGCACACGCAGAGACACATAGAACAAGCAAGACGTAGCACACAGACAGAGCAATATAGGACAAAAAGCAACAAGACATGCAACCCAACATCTTTGGGACATCCCTAACGGCTAAACCCTAACCATAGCCTTTACCTAACCCCCGAACCTTAACCCTTACCATACATAACCATTTTAAATGTTAAATTCATCCCAAGGATCCCGGATAGCAAGGACCCTTCACAGAGGCAACGCTTGTGGAGGCGAGTCAGTGCTGTGCGGTATATTTTGTAATGGATGTTCTTCCAGAATTCAGTGGCTTTACAGCCCTACAGTCGAGGAAAACATAGCTGCATAAGTTGCTCTACTAGCAACCACCCATAAACCCCCTCTACAGGTACAGAGGCAGGGACGAGCATGGACACAGACAAGACTGCTTTAATGGTCCTCTCATCTCTGAAAGATTCAATCTACACACTGTGTTAATTATCTTAGGGGGATTGAAGGGGCGAGGAGAGAGAGGTGAGAGGGGGAATATCTGAGTGAAGGGTGAGGAGAGAGAGGTGAGAGGGGGAATATCTGAGTGAAGGGTGAGGAGAGAGAGGTGAGAGGGGGAATATCTGAGTGAAGGGTGAGGAGAGAGAGGTGAGAGGGGGAATATCTGAGTGAAGGGGTGAGGAGAGAGAGGTGAGAGGGGGAATATCTGAGTGAAGGGTGAGGAGAGAGAGGTGAGAGGGGGAATATCTGAGTGAAGGGGTGAGGAGAGAGAGGTGAGAGGGGGAATATCTGAGTGAAGGGGTGAGGAGAGAGAGGTGAGAGGGGGAATATCTGAGTGAAGGGTGAGGAGAGAGAGGTGAGAGGGGGAATATCTGAGTGAAGGGTGAGGAGAGAGAGGTGAGAGGGGGAATATCTGAGTGAAGGGTGAGGAGAGAGAGGTGAGAGGGGGAATATCTGAGTGAAGGGGTGAGGAGAGAGAGGTGAGAGGGGGAATATCTGAGTGAAGGGTGAGGAGAGAGAGGTGAGAGGGGAATATCTGAGTGAAGGGTGAGGAGAGAGAGGTGAGAGGGGGAATATCTGAGTGAAGGGGTGAGGAGAGAGAGGTGAGAGGGGGAATATCTGAGTGAAGGGTGAGGAGAGAGAGGTGAGAGGGGGAATATCTGAGTGAAGGGTGAGGAGAGAGAGGTGAGAGGGGAATATCTGAGTGAAGGGTGAGGAGAGAGAGGTGAGAGGGGGAATATCTGAGTGAAGGGGCGAGGAGAGAGAGGTGAGAGGGGGGATATCTGAGTGAAGGGGCGAGGAGAGAGAGGTGAGAGGGGGAATATCTGAGTGAAGGGTGAGGAGAGAGAGGTGAGAGGGGGAATATTTGAGTGAAGGGTGAGGAGAGAGAGGTGAGAGGGGGGACCGTGCGAGTGAACTCTAGGGAACTGTGGGAAATAAATGAAGACGACCATAACATTTACATACAGTCAGTACCATAGCATGTTCGGTATCAGAACCAGTGTGTTGGGTTTCAGTCATCGTCTTTAGGTAATTGAGCTGGTATCGTGGAGAGAGAAGAAGAGTACCGGGCTGTGTTCATTACACCACCACCACAGATCATTCATGTTCAGTACACCACCACCACCACAGTACACCACCACCACCACAGATCACACCACCACCACCACAGATCACACCACCACCACCACAGATCATTCATGTTCAACACACCACCACCACCACAGATCACACCACCACCACCACAGATCACACCACCACCACCACAGATCATTCATGTTCAGCAGACCACCACCACCACCACCACCACAGATCATTCATGTTCAGTACACCACCACCACCACAGATCACACCACCACCACCACAGATCACACCACCACCACCACAGATCACACCACCACCACCACAGATCACACCACCACCACCACAGATCATTCATGTTCAGCACACCACCACCACCACCACCAGCACCACCACCACCACCACCATCAGCACCACAGATCATTCATGTTCATTACACCACCACCACCACCACCACCACCACCACCACCATCACCACCACCACCACCACCACCACCACCACCACCACCACCATCACCACCACCACCACCACCATCAGCACCACAGATCATTCATGTTCATTACACTACCACCACCATCATCACCACCACCACCTCCACCAGCACCACCAGCACCACCACCACCACCACCACCACCACCACCACAGCACAGCGTGTGCCCTTCATACAGAGTGTGTAACTTTTCAATGCCCATTAGGCTTCACACTCCAAAGACAAGGCACTCAAACCAGGCTTTAGAAAGTCAAGTGTCTCTGGCATGATATGGGCCAACTACAGCCTATCTCGACAACATTCCCTGCTAGCTTTGCTTTGTATTGGACGTGCGACTGAATGACAAGCGTCATCTGTGTCCTGCGTCCCAAATGGGGCCCTATTCTCTTCTCTATGTGAAGTCGTTTAACCCGGAGACCATAGGGAGCCATCTGGGAAGTATCATCTGTCGTTATCCATAAAGAGCACGCTTTGAATAGAGAAGTAGCCAGTAGGCAGTAGTGGTGACGTCTGGTGGTGTTTATAGCCTGACCACATCAAGGAAACTTCAAAAAGCAATATACGCTATTCAGTTGAAGACGGAAGTTTAAATACACTTTATGTATTAAAACTCGTTTTTCAACCACTCCACACTTGTGCATGACACAAGTAATTTTTCCAACAAATGTTTACAGACAGATTATTTCACTTAATTCAGTGTATCACAATTCCAGTGGGTCAGAAGTTTACATACACTAAGTTGACTGCCTTTAAACAGCTTGGAAAATTCCAGAAAATGATGTCATGGCTTTAGAAGCTTCTGATAGGCTAATTGACCTAATTTGAGTCAATTGGAGGTGTACCTGTGGATATATTTCAAGGCCTACCTTCAAACTCAGTACGCAAGTATAAACACCATGGGACCACGTACTTTTGTGCAAAAAGTGCAAATTAATCACAGAGCAACAGCAAAGGACCTTGTGAAGAAGCTGGATGAAACAGGTACTAAAGTATCTATATCCACAGTAAAACGTTATATCGACATAACCTGAAAGGTCGCTCTGCAAGGAAGAAGCCACTGCTCCAAAACTGCCATAAAAAAGCCAGAATACGGTTTGTAACTGTACATGGGGACAAAGATCGTACTTTTTGGAGAAATATCCTCTGGTCTGATGAAACAAAAATAGAACTGTTTGGCCATAATCACCATTGTTATGTTTGGGGGGATAAGGGGGAGGCTTGCAAGCCGAAGAACACCATCCCAACCGTGAAGCACGGGGGTGGCAGCATCATGTTGTGGGGGTGCTTTGCTGCAGGAGGGACTGGTGCACTTCACAAAATAGATGGCATCATGAGGCCGGAAAATGACGTGGATTTATTGAACATCTCAAGACATCAGACAGGAAGTTAAAGCTTGGTCAGAAATGGGTCTTCCAAATGGACAATGACCCCAAGCATACTTCCAAAGTTGTGGCAAAATGGCTTAAGGACAACAAAGTCAAGGTATTGGAGTGGCCATCACAAAGCCCTGACCTCAATCCTACGGAACATTTGTGGGCAGAACTGAAAAAGCGTGTGCGAGCGAGGAGGCCTACAAACGTGACTCAGTTACACAAGCTCTGTCAGGAGGAATGGGCCAAAATTCACCCAACTTATTGTGGGAAGCTTGTGGATGGCTACCCGAAACATTTGACGCAAGTTAAACAATTTAAAGGCAATGCTACCAAATACTAAATGAGTGTATGTAAACTTCTGACCCACTGGGAATGTGATGAAAGAAATATAAGCTGAAATAAATAATTCTCTCTACTATTATTCTCACATTTCACATTCTTAAAATAAAGTGGTGATCCTAACTGACCTAAGACAGGGAATTTTTACTGGGATTAAATGTCAGGAATTGTGAAAAACTGAGTTTAAATGTATTTGGCTGAGGTGTATGTAAAACTTCCGACTCCAACTGTATCTACTAACGTATGTGGCCTCCCCTTCAAATTTGTGGATTCGGCTATTTCAGCCATACCCGTTGCTGACAGGTGTATAAAATAGAGCACACAGCCATGCGATCTCCATAAACAAACATTTGACAGTAGAATGGTCTTACTGAAGAGCTCAGTGACTTGCAACGAGGCACATTTATAGGATACCACCTTTCCAATAAGTCAATTTGTCAAATTTCTGCCCTGCTAGAGCTACCCCCCTGGTCAACTGTAAGTGCTGAAGTGGAAACGTCTAGGAGCAACAACGGCTCAGCCGCGAAGTGGTAGGCCACACAAGCTCACAGAATGGGACTGCAGAGTGTTAAAGCGTGTGGAGTGGAAACGCGTTCTCTGGAGCGATGAATCACGCTTCACCATCTGACAGACCGACTGACAAATCTTTTGTTTGGCGGATGCCAGGAGAACTGCTACCCAAATGGATAGTGCCAACTGTAAAGTTTGGTGTCGTAGGAATCATGATCTGGAAAGTTTTTTCATGGTTCAGACAACGATCCAAAGCACACCCCCAAATCCACACGAAAATGGTTCACTGACCATAGAATCAAGCTTTTGCAATGACCATCCCAGTCCCCTGACCTAAACCCCACTGAAAACCTGTGGAGTGAGCTGAAGACGAATCTGGGTTTGGCGGATGTCAGGAGAACACTACCTGCCCCGATGCATAGTGCCAACTGTAAAGTTTGATGGAGGAGGAATAATGGTCTGGGGCTGTTTTTCATGGTTCAGGCCCCTTAGTTCCAGTGAAGGGAAATCTTAACGCTACAGCATACAATGACATTCTAGACGATTCTGTGCTTCCAACTTTGTGGCAACAGTTTGGGGAAGGCCCTTTCCTGCTTCAGCATGACAATGCCCCCCCATGCACAAAGCAAGGTCCATACAGAAATGGTTTGTCGATATCAGTGTGGAAGAACTTGACTGGCCTGCACAAAGCCCTGACCCAAACACCATGGAACACCTTTGGGATGAATTGGAACGCTGACTGCGAGCCAGGCCTAATCGCCCAACATCAGTGCCCGACCTCATTATTGCTCTTGTGGATGAATGGAAGCAAGTCCCCGCAGCAATGTTCCAACATCTAGTGGAAAGCCTTTTCCAGGAAGAGTGGAGGCTGTTATAGCAGCAAAGGGGGGGCGACCAGCTCCATATTAATGCCCATGAATTTGGAATGAGATGTTCAACGAGCAGGTTTCCACATACTTTTTCGTGATGTTGTGTAGATTCACTGGGCATTGTGCGGAGTAGGTCCCAAATGCCACTCTATTCTCTATGTAGTGTACCTCTTTGGACCAGGACCCATAGGGCTCTGTATGGACTATATAGGTAATAGGCAGTTCATCCATTTGTTATTGTTTCCTTTGAAAGACGGGATCTTCAATACTCTAGACTTGTTGTTTCTCTCAGATGTGTGCTGACGGTGCACAACACAGCTGTAGAGAGAGAACACACACACACACACACACACACACACACACACACACACACACACACACACACACACACACACACACACACACACACACACACACACACACACACACACACACACACACTTTATCTGGCTCCCTCTCTCTAGCTCTCTGTCCCTCTCTCTAGCTCTCTGTCCCTCTCTCTAGCTCTCTGTCCCTCTCTCT
>NC_088417.1:100335549-100373049 GCF_034236695.1 Oncorhynchus nerka | reverse complement strand
TCAGAGGGATGTTTGTTAGAAGCTGTGTTTGGGTCTCTATTTGACTGGCAAATTATATTATTGTAGTAATTACATAATTATATTATTGTAGTAATTACATAATTACATTATTGTAGTAATTACATAATTATATTCTTGTAGTAGCTTTAGGTGTGACAGATCGAGTCTATCTAACATCTCTTTTCTAGTTGTACCAATGACCTGCCACTGGCATTAAACAAAGCCTGTGTGTCCATGTATGCTGATTATTCAATCCTATACACATCAGCAACCACAGCTAATGAAGTCACTGAAACCCTTAAAGAGTTGCAGTCTGATTTGGAATGGGTGGCTAGTAATAAACTGGTCTGATTTGGAATGGGTGGCTAGTAATAAACTGGTCCTGAACATCTCTAAAACTAAGAGCATTTTATTTGGTACAAATCATTCCCTAAGTTCTAGACCTCAACTGAATCTGGTAATGAATGGACATGTTGAGGAGACTAAATTACTTGGTGTTCCCTTAGATTGTGAACTATCCTGGTCAAAACATATAGATTCAGTGGTTGTAAAGATGGGGAGAGGTCTGTCTGTAATAAAGAGATGGGGAGAGGTCTGTCTGTAATAAAGAGATGGGGAGAGGTCTGTCTGCCATGAAGAGATGGGGAGAGGTCTGTCTGTAATAAAGAGATGGGGAGAGGTCTGTCTGTAATAAAGAGATGGGGAGAGGTCTGTCTGTAATAAAGAGATGGGGAGAGGTCTGGCTGTAATAAAGAGATGGGGAGAGGTCTGGCTGTAATAAAGAGATGGGGAGAGGTCTGTCTGTAATAAAGAGATGGGGAGAGGTCTGTCTGTAATAAAGAGATGGGGAGAGGTCTGTCTGTAATAAAGAGATGGGGAGAGGTCTGGCTGTAATAAAGAGATGGGGAGAGGTCTGTCTGTAATAAAGAGATGGGGAGAGGTCTGTCTGTAATAAAGAGATGGGGAGAGGTCTGTCTGTAATAAAGAGATGGAGAGAGGTCTGTCTGTAATAAAGAGATGGGGAGAGGTCTCCTTAATAAAGAGATGGGGAGAGGTCTGTCTGTAATAAAGAGATGGGGAGAGGTCTGTCTGTAATAAAGAGATGGGGAGAGGTCTGTCCGTAATAAAGAGATGGGGAGAGGTCTGTCTGTAATAAAGAGATGGGGAGAGGTCTGTCTGTAATAAAGAGATGGGGAGAGGTCTGTCTGTAATAAAGAGATGGGGAGAGGTCTGTCTGTAATAAAGAGATGGGGAGAGGTCTGTCTGTAATAAAGAGATGGGGAGAGGTCTGTCTGTAATAAAGAGATGGGGAGAGGTCTGTCTGTAATAAAGAGATGGGGAGAGGTCTGTCTGTAATAAAGAGATGGGGAGAGGTCTGTCTGTAATAAAGAGATGGGGAGAGGTCTGTCTGTAATAAAGAGATGGGGAGAGGTCTGTCTGCAATGAAGAGATGCTCTGCTTTTTTGATACCGTACTCCACAAAGTAAGTTCTGCAGGTTCTAGTTTTATCTGATCTAGATGATTGTCCAGTGATCTAGTCCAGTGCTCCAAGGAAAGACCTAGTTAAACTGCAGCTGGTCCAGAACCGAGCGGCACGTCTTGCTCTTCATTGTAATCAGAGGGCTGATATAAATGCTATGCCGCCAGTCTCTCTTGGCTAAGAGTTGAGGAGAGACTGACTGCATCACTTCTTTTTTTTTTTCATAGTCAATTTACACACAGCTCTGACACACACACTTATCCCAGCAGACATGCCACCAGGGGTCTTTTCACAGTCCTCCAAATCCAGGACAAATTCAAGAAAGCACAACGCCTCTCCCCTATTTGTCCTAGATAGTTTGTGTGTTTGCATTGAGATCTACTGTAGGATAAGTGTGCCTTTTTAAAAATTGTATGTAGTTTCCTTGAGCTATTCTTGTCTAATGATGTTCTGTATTATTTAATTCTGTATCATGTTTCATGTTGGACCCCAGGAAGAGTAGCTGCTGCTTTTGCAACAGCTAATAGGGATCCTAATAAAATACCAAATCTCCTGTCCGTCTCCCCTAAAGCTCTCGCCTCACATTTGAGTCTGCCGGCGCTCATTTGACCACCAGCCATCTTCCATTAGACTACTGATTATGTGTTTAGTTGCATCTGAAATGGAAGCCTATTCCCTATATAGTGCACTACTTTAGACTAGAGCCCTATGGGACCCTATTCCCTAATAGTGCACTACTTTAGACTAGAGCCCTATGGGACCCTATTCCCTAATAGTGCACTACTTTAGATCAGAGCCCTATATATAGAACCCTATTCCCTATATAGTGCACTACTTTAGATCAGAGCCCTATATATAGAACCCTATTCCCTATATAGTGCACTACTTTAGATCAGAGCCCTATATATAGAACCCTATTCCCTATATAGTGCACTACTTTAGACCAGAACCCTATGGAACCCTATTCCCTATATAGTGCACTACTTTAGACCAGAGGCCTATGGAACCCTATTCCCTATATAGTGCACTACTTTAGACCAGAACCCTATGGAACCCTATTGCCTCCTCTCTCCTCCCTTCCTCCCCCGTCCTCTCTCCTCGCCTCTTCTCCTCCTCCTGCCCCCTCCTCTCCCCTCGCCTCTTCTCCTCCTCCTGCCCCCTCCTCTCCCCTCGCCTCTTCTCCTCCTCCTTCCCCCTCCTCTCCCCTCACCTCTTCTCCTCCTCCTGCCCCCTCCTCTCCCCTCGCCTCTTCTCCTCCTCCTGCCCCCTCCTCTCTCCTCGCCTCTTCTCCTCCTCCTGCCCCCTCCTCTCCCCTCGCCTCTTCTCCTCCTCTCCCCTCGCCTCTTCTCCTCCTCCCTCCTCTCCCCTCGCCTCTTCTCCTCCTCTCCCTCGCCTCTTCTCCTCCCCCTCCTCTCCCCTCGCCTCTTCTCCTCCCTTCCTCCCCCCCTCCTCTCCCCTCGCCTCTTCTCCTCCCTTCCTCCCCCTCCTCCTCCCCTCGCCTCTTCTCCTCCCTTCCTCCCCCTCCCTCTCTCCTCGCCTCTTCTCCTCCTCTCCCCTCGCCTCTTCTCCTCCCCCTCCTCTCCCCTCGCCTCTTCTCCTCCCTTCCTCCCCCTCCTCTCCCCTCGCCTCTTCTCCTCCCTTCCTCCCCCCCTCCTCTCTCCTCGCCTCTTCTCCTCCCTTCCTCTCCCCTCGCCTCTTCTCCTCCCTTCCTCCTCTCTCCTCGCCTCTTCTCCTCCTCCTGCCCCCAAATATTGTCCTCGTCCAGCAGCATCAGGCTGTTGAAAGGGGATTGCTGTAGCGCCAGCTTCCCTAACTGGCGGCTCGCGGGCACAATTTAGGTCCACGGGGTGACTTTTATGAATTGATTTAATTTTATCGGACATAAAAGATGGCGAATAAAGCTTCAAGTGATTTTAATTTTGGAAATCTGTTCGCAAAATAGAATGAAAGAAAACAGAAAACAGTGATGTGTCTTAAACCCGGGACGTTAAGTGTCAAATCAAATCAAATCAAATGTATTTATATAGCCCTTCGTACATCAGCTGATATCTCAAAGTGCTGTACAGAAACCCAGCCTAAAACCCCAAACAGCAAGCAATGCAGGTGTAGAAGCACGGTGGCTAGGAAAAACTCCCTAGAAAGGCCAAAACCTAGGAAGAAACCTAGAGAGGAACCAGGCTATGTGGGGTTGGCCAGTCCTCTTCTGGCTGTGCCGGGTGGAGATTATAACAGAACATGGCCAAGATGTTCAAATGTTCATAAATGACCAGCATGGTCGAATAATAATAAGGCAGAACAGTTGAAACTGGAGCAGCAGCATGGCCAGGTGGACTGGGGACAGCAAGGAGTCATCATGTCAGGTAGTCCTGGGGCATGTCAGGTAGTCTTAAACACCACGAGACAGAACAGCTTCAATGCACCTCTGGATCTCTACTGGAGGGATGTGACACCATTTTCCACGATAAATTCCATCATTTGGTGTTTTGTTGACGGTGGTGGAAAACGCTGGTCTCAGGCATCGCTCCAGAATCTCCCATTCATTTGGGTTGAGATTTGGTGACTGAGACGGCCATGGTAATATTTACATCGTTCTCACGCTCATCAAACCACCCAGTGACTCCTCGTACCCTGTGGATGGGAGGGGTTATCATCCTATTGCCATGGTAGCCAAAATAATGGCCTGCCGAGTATTTTAATACATGACCCTAAGCATGATGTGATGTTAATTGCTTAATTAACTCAGGAACCACACCTCTGCGGAAGCACCTGCTTTCAATATTCATTACATCCCTCGTGTTTTCAAGTGTTTCCATCATTTTGGCAGTTACATGTGATCGTACACAAATGTAAGCAAGGTTTGAAATGATTATGTTTTAGTCAAACATTATATCTGTTTGGGTTTCTTGCTGTCAATGTGCAGTGTACAAATGATTTGTAATTATGTTCCAGCCCCTTGACCATCCGCACAAGAAACAATCGTCCAGAGGCTGAATCTAGTTGATCCCTGCTGTAGAGGATGGCTGTAGTGTAGAGGATGGCTGTAGTGTAGAGGATGGCTGTAGTGTAGAGGATGGCTGTAGAGGATGGCTGTAGAGGATGGCTGTAGAGGATGGCTGTAGTGTAGAGGATGGCTGTAGTGTAGAGGATGGCTGTAGTGTAGAGGATGGCTGTAGTGTAGAGGATGGCTGTAATGTAGAGGATGGCTGTAGTGTAGAGGATGGCTGTAGTGTAGAGGATGGCTGTAGTGTAGAGGTTGGCTGTAGTGTAGAGGATGGCTGTAATGTAGAGGATGGCTGTAGTGTAGAGGATGGCTGTAGTGTAGAGGATGGCTGTAATGTAGAGGATGGCTGTAGTGTAGAGGATGGCTGTAGTGTAGAGGATGGCTGTAGTGTAGAGGATGGCTGTAATGTAGAGGATGGCTGTAGTGTAGAGGATGGCTGTAGTGTAGAGGTTGGCTGTAGTGTAGAGGATGGCTGTAGTGTAGAGGATGGCTGTAGTGTAGAGGATGGCTGTAATGTAGAGGATGGCTGTAGTGTAGAGGATGGCTGTAATGTAGAGTATGGCTGTAGTGTAGAGGATGGCTGTAGTGTAGAGGATGGCTGTAGTGTAGAGGATGGCTGTAATGTAGAGGATGGCTGTAGTGTAGAGGATGGATGTAGAGGATGGCTGTAGTGTAGAGGTTGGCTGTAGTGTATAGGATGGCTGTAATGTAGAGGATGGCTGTAGTGTAGAGGATGGCTGTAGTGTAGAGGATGGCTGTAGTGTAGAGGATGGCTGTAATGTAGAGGATGGCTGTAGTGTAGAGGATGGATGTAGAGGATGGCTGTAGTGTAGAGGATGGCTGTAGTGTAGAGGATGGATGTAGTGTAGAGGATGGCTGTAGTGTAGAGGATGGCTGTAATGTAGAGGATGGATGGCTGTAGTGTAGAGGATGGCTGTAGTGTAGAGGATGGATGTAGTATAGAGGATGGCTGTAGTGTAGAGGATGGCTGTAGTGTAGAGGATGGCTGTAGTGTAGAGGATGGATGGCTGTAATGTAGAGGATGGCTGTAGTGTAGAGGTTGGCTGTAGTGTAGAGGATGGCTGTAGTGTAGAGGATGGCTGTAGTGTAGAGGATGGCTGTAGTGTAGAGGATGGCTGTAATGTAGAGGATGGCTGTAATGTAGAGGATGGCTGTAGTGTAGAGGATGGATGTAGAGGATGGCTGTAGTGTAGAGGATGGCTGTAGTGTAGTGGATGGCTGTAGTGTAGAGGATGGCTGTAGTGTAGAGGATGGCTGTAATGTAGAGGATGGCTGTAGTGTAGAGGATGGCTGTAGTGTAGAGGATGGCTGTAGTGTAGAGGATGGATGTAGTGTAGAGGATGTCTGTAGTGTAGAGGATGGCTGTAATGTAGAGGATGGCTGTAGTGTAGAGGATGGCTGTAGTGTAGAGGATGGTTGTAATGTAGAGGATGGCTGTAGTGTAGAGGATGGCTGTAGTGTAGAGGATGGATGGCTGTAGTGTAGAGGATGGATGGCTGTAGTGTAGAGGATGGCTGTAATGTAGAGGATGGCTGTAATGTAGAGGATGGCTGTAGTGTAGAGGATGGCTGTAGTGTAGAGGATGGCTGTAATGTAGAGCATGGATGGCTGTAATGTAGAGGATGGCTGTAGTGTAGAGGATGGCTGTAATGTAGAGGATGGCTGTAATGTAGAGGACGGCTGTAATGTAGAGGATGGCTGTAGTGTAGAGGACGGCTGTAATGTAGAGGATGGATGTAGTGTAGAGGACGGCTGTAATGTAGAGGATGGCTGTACTGTAGAGGATGGCTGTAGTGTAGAGGATGGATGTAGAGGATGGCTGTAATGTAGAGGATGGCTGTAATGTAGAGGATGGCTGTAGTGTAGAGGATGGATGTAGAGGATGGCTGTAGTGTAGAGGATGGATGGCTGTAGTGTAGAGGATGGCTGTAGTGTAGAGGATGGATGTAGTGTAGAGGATGGCTGTAGTGTAGAGGATGGCTGTAGTGTAGAGGATGGCTGTAATGTAGAGGATGGCTGTAATGTAGAGGATGGCTGTAGTGTAGAGGACGGCTGTAATGTAGAGGACGGCTGTAATGTAGAGGATGGCTGTAATGTAGAGGATGGCTGCAATGTAGTGTAGATGGCTGTAATTTGGCCCTAGTACTCTAACCCCGTACTCTAACCTCGTTCTCTAACCTCGTTCTCTAACCTCGTACTCTAACCCCGTACTCTAACCTCGTACTCTAACCTCGTACTCTAACCTCGTACTCTAATCTCGTTCTCTAACCTCGTACTCTAACCTCATTCTCTAACCTCGTACTCGTACTCTAACCTCGTACTCTAACCTCATACTCTTTCCTCGTCCTCTAACCTCGTACTCTAACCTCGTACTCTAACCTCGTACTCTAACCTCGTTCTCTAACCTCGTACTCTAACCTCGTACTCTAACCTCGTACTCTAACCTCGTTCTCTAACCTCGTACTCTAACCTCGTTCTTTAACCTCGTACTCTAACCTCGTTCTCTAACCTCGTACTCTAACCTCGTTCTCTAACCTCGTACTCTAACCTCGTTCTCTAACCTCGTACTCTAACCTCGTACTCTAACCTCGTACTCTAACCTCGTTCTCTAACCTCGTACTCTAACCTCGTTCTCTAACCTCGTTCTCTAACCTCGTACTCTAACCTCGTACCCTAAACTCGTTCTCTAACCTCGTACTCTAACCTCGTGCTCTAATCTCGTACTCTAACCTCGTTCTCTAACCTCGTTCTCTAACCTCGTACTCTAACCTCGTTCTCTAACCTCGTACTCTAACCTCGTTCTCTAACCTCGTTCTCTAACCTCGTACTCTAACCTCGTTCTCTAACCTCGTTCTCTAACCTCGTACTCTAACCTCGTTCTCTAACCTCGTTCTCTAACCTCGTTCTCTAACCTCGTTCTCTAACCTCGTACTCTAAACTCGTTCTCTAACCTCGTACTCTAAACTCGTTCTCTAACCTCGTACTCTAACCTCGTACTCTAACCTCGTACTCTAACCTCGTTCTCTAACCTCGTTCTCTAACCTCGTTCTCTAACCTCGTTCTCTAACCTCGTACTCTAACCTCGTACTCTAAACTCGTTCTCTAACCTCGTACTCTAACCTCGTACTCTAACCTCGTTCTCTAACCTCGTACTCTAACCTCGTACTCTAAACTCGTTCTCTAACCTCGTTCTCTAACCTCGTTCTCTAACCTCGTACTCTAACCTCGTTCTCTAACCTCGTACTCTAACCTCGTTCTCTAACCTCGTTCTCTAACCTCGTACTCTAAACTCGTTCTCTAACCTCGTACTCTAACCTCGTACTCTAACCTCGTTCTCTAACCTCGTACTCGTACCTCGTTCTCTAACCTCGTACTCGTACCTCGTTCTCTAACCTCGTACTCTAACCTCGTACTCTAACCTCGTACTCTAACCTCGTACTCATACCTCGTTCTCTAACCTCGTACTCGTACCTCGTTCTCTAACCTCGTACTCGTACCTCGTTCTCTAACCTCGTACTCGTACCTCGTTCTCTAACCTCGTACTCGTACCTCGTTCTCTAACCTCGTACTCTAACCTCGTACTCTAACCTCGTTCTCTAACCTCGTACTCGTACCTCGTTCTCTAACCTCGTACTCTAAGTTCGCGGTTAATTAGATCAGTAAAATGCTTGTAACATTTTTCCTCCCCTCGTCTATGTAATGTACCTCCTTCCTCTTTGATATTCGTCATTAACGGAGCTTATCCCTTTCTATCTTTTTAAACTGTCAAAAGCCGCGCTAATATGTCCTCCCTCCATTCCTCCATTTTCCCCTTTCTTTCTGTTGTGTCTTTCGATTTCGCAACTGTCTGTCAGATTAGTTGATAACAGAACATTCAGGCTTGTCTCCTTCTCTCCTGAGTAAAACTGGATGGGATTTCTTTAGGAATGCAAAAGAGCTTATCTGTGGCTTGGTGAGTGACAGGGATAAAATCATCAGTGTCCCGTGTCGCCTCTTCTGCCGCCCGACTCTCTCTCCCTCCCTATCTCAACTTGTTCCTCTTTCTCTCTCCGGCTGTCTTCATCCTGCTAAGCCCTGAACACAATAAAGCAATAGCATATTTTACGGAGATTGCATTTCAATTATTAAAAGACGTCACAAACCCAGACACACTCAACTGTCTGGGCTTTGTAACGTGAGTATGTCAGGCTTTGTTTACAGCCTTGTTCAGAATCGAGGGGCCGACACTCTCCAGGTGTCATTGTTATCATGATTGTAGAATTCAGAGATCTAATGTAGATCTAATGGTTGCATGCTAATTGCTAACCGCTAACCGCTATCTTCCTCTTAGGGAAGTTCAGAATTCAAGCAGATTTTCGCAGCTTTTTGTTAAAAATCGCGCAACATTTCAGTGCCCTGCTATTCATGCCAGGAATATAGTATATGCATATGATTAGTGTTTGTGGATAGAAAACACTCAGACGTTTCCAAAACTGTTTAAATCACGCCTGTGGCATTTACGGAACGTGCGTTTCATCGAATAGTGCATGAAAATCTGTTCACTGAAAATGGAAAAATATATTATTCCGCGACTACAGGCAATTGTTAAAAGCGAACAGAATTACATAGAGCCGAGTTTTCATTGGCTACAGCTTCCCCAGGTTGTCTAGAGTCACGTCATTTGTTGCGCAATTGATTCTTGGTCTAACCGAAACAAGGGAATTCCTTTCCTACTGTCCCCGCCCAGATTTTGGTTCGACTTTTTCAAGACAGCATTTTTTCCACAGACAAGCTAATCTTTTCACATCGCCTCCTGAGGATTTTTATCGCTTATTAACGTGTACTAATACCTAAAGTTGCATTACAAAAGTATTTAGAAGTGTTTAAAATTACGTTACGTTATGAAATGCTATTTTTTTTTCTTTACTCGCGACGGAGTCGTAGTTCGATATCTAGGCTATTTATGGACCGATTTAATCGAAAAAAGACCCTAAATGATGTTTATGGGACATCTAGGAGTGCCAAGAAAGAAGCTCGTCAAAGGTAATGAATGTTTTATATTTTATTTCAGCGTTTTCGTTTGCGACGGCTAACGCAAAATCTGTCGTTTTTGGTGACGGTGGAGTATTTTGAGGGTGCATGGTATCAGATAATAGCTTCTCATGCGTTCCCCGAAAAGCATTTTACAAATCTGACTTGGTCGATAGATTCACAACGAGTGTAGCTTTAATTCAGTATATTGTATGTCAATTTTAATGAAAGTTTGAGGTTTATCAACCTCTATGGTGGCGCTCTTGAGCATTTCTGCTGATTGTGGTCCCCACTTCGGTACCACGTCCTCAACAAGTTAATAATAACAGGCGATAGCTAACCTTACATTTCATCCTAGCTATGCAGTTATTTTTAGCTTCTGTTATTGTTTGCGTTCCATTGGTTTTTCTCTTTTTATTTTATTTTATTTTACTAGGCAAGTCAGTTAAGAACAAATTCTTATTTTCAATGACGGCCTAGGAACAGTGGGTTAACTGCCACTCTTACATTGAATACGCAGGCCTAAAAGTGATTTGAAAATGTGTGAATGTGCTTCTTACTGGAATGAATGTTAACATCTTTTATACTTTGAAACAGACACGTTTTGGTCGTGTATGTGGACACTTGCTCGTCGAACATCTCTTTTCATGGAGTTGTTGCTATAACAACCTCCATTTTTTCTGGGAAGGCTTTCCACTAGATGTTGGAACATTGCTGTGGGACATGCTTCTATTCAGGCACCAGAGCATTGGTGAGGTCGGGGCACTGATGTTGGGCGATTAGGCCTGGCTCGCAGTCTGCGTTCCAATTCATCCCAAAAGGTGTTTCGATGTTTCGATCAACAAACCATTTGTGTTTGGACCTCGCTTTGTGCACGGGGGGCATTGTCATTCTGAAACAGGAAAGGGCCTTCTCCAAACTGTTACCACAAAGTTGGAAGCACAGAATCATCTAGAATGTCATTGTATTCTGTAGCGTTAAGATCTCTTCACTGGAACTAAGGGGCCTGAACTATGATAAACAGCCCCTGACCATTATTTCTCCTCCACCAAACTTTGCAGTTGGAATTATGTGTTGGGACAGGTAGCGTTCTCCCGGCATCAGCCAAACCCAGATTTGTCAGTCAGACTGCCAGATGGTGAAGCATGATTCATCACTCCAGAGAACACGTTTCCACTGCTCCAGAGTCCAATGGCGGCGAGCTTTACACCACTCCAGCCGAGGCTTGGCATTACGCATTGGTGATCCTAGACTTGTGTGCGGCTGCTCAGCCATGGAAACCCATTTCATGAAGCTCCCGATGAACAGTTCTTGTACTGACATTACTTTCAGAGGCACTGAGCTCTTCAGTAAGGCCCTTCTACTGCCAATGTTAAACTATGGAGATGGTTGTGTGCTTGATTTTATATACCTTTCAGCAACGGGTCTGGCTGAAATAGCTGCATCCATTCATTTGAACGGGTGTCCACATACAGTTGAAGTCGGAAGTTTACATACACCTTAGCCAAATACATTTAAACTTAGTTTTTCACAATTCCTGACATTTAATCCCAGTAAAAATTCCCTGTTTTAGGTCAGTTAGTATCACCACTTTATTTTAAGAATGTGAAATGTCAGAATAATAGTAGAGAGAATTGTTTATTTCAACTTTTATTTCTTTCATCATATTCCCAGTGGGTCAGACGTTTACATACACTCAATTAGTATTTGGTAGCATTGCCTTTAAATTGTTTAACTTGGGTCAAATGTTTCGGGTAGCCATCCGCAAGCTTCCCATAATACTTAGGACAAAATCAAGGCGTCAATATTCTTGTAAAGCTTTTTACATTTACAAAAAATCTAAATTAAATTTTGCTCAAACTAAATTTGAGCAAATTCTGAATTTGCAGTTAATCGTGATTAATCACAGAAAATGCAGCTGTTAACGCAATCTTTATTTTTATTTTTTTTAAACATTTGACAGTCAATTTGTTGTTCAACAGTCAATATTCTGAGTTTGTGAGAAATGTATAACAAATATACATTGGAAGAGAATCTGTGTCTACCCTCTTCAAATCAATTATCAAAATCATTGTAACACAGGAAAATAACAATAACGAGGCTATATACAAGGAAAACCAGTACTGAGTCAATGTGCAAGGGAACAAGGGAATGGAGGAAGTACGAACCTGTAGATAGGGGTCAAATTGACTAGGCAATCCCGATAGAGTAGCAGCAGCGTATGTGAAGAGTATGAAAGTGTGTGTTTTGCAGTGTGTGTGTTGCAGTGTCAGTATTACAGTGTCAGTGTTGCAGTGTCAGTATTACAGTGTCAGTGTTGCAGTGTCAGTGTAGCATGTGTGTGTGTTGCAGTGTCAGTGTGTGGGTAGTGTGTGTGTTGCAGTGTCAGTGTGTGGGTAGTGTGTGTGTTGCAGTGTCAGTGTTGCAGTGTGTGTGTTGCAGTGTCAGTGTGTGGGTAGTGTGTGTGTTGCAGTGTCAGTGTGTGTTGCAGTGTCAGTGTTGCAGTGTCAGTGTTGCAGTGTCAGTATTACAGTGTCAGTGTTGCAGTGTCAGTGTAGCATGTGTGTGTGTTGCAGTGTCAGTGTGTGGGTAGTGTGTGTGTTGCAGTGTCAGTGTGTGGGTAGTGTGTGTGTTGCAGTGTCAGTGTTGCAGTGTGTGTGTTGCAGTGTCAGTGTGTGGGTAGTGTGTGTGTTGCAGTGTCAGTGTGTGGGTAGTGTGTGTGTTGCAGTGTCAGTGTGTGTTGCAGTGTCAGTGTTGCAGTGTCAGTGTTGCAGTGTCAGTGTTGCAGTGTCAGTGTAGCAGTGTGTGTGTTGCAGTGTCAGTGTGTGTTGCAGTGTCAGTGTTGCAGTGTCAGTGTTGGAGTGTGTGTGTTGCAGTGTCAGTGTTGCAGTGTCAGTGTTGCAGTGTCAGTGTTGCAGTGTGTGTGTTGCAGTGTCAGTGTGTGTTGCAGTGTCAGTGTTGCAGTGTCAGTGTTGCAGTGTGTGTGTTGCAGTGTCAGTGTTTAAGTGTGTGTGTTGCAGTGTCAGTGTGTGGGTAGTGTGTGTGTTACAGTGTCAGTGTGTGGGTAGTGTGTGTGTTGCAGTGTGTGTGTTGCAGTGTCAGTGATGCAGTGTCAGTGTGTGGGTAGTGTGTGTGTTGCAGTGTCAGTGTTGCAGTGTGTGTGTTGCAGTGTCAGTGTGTGGGTAGTGTGTGTGTTGCAGTGTCAGTGTGTGGGTAGTGTGTGTGTTGCAGTGTGTATGTTGCAGTGTGTGTGTTGCAGTGTCAGTGTGTGGGTAGTGTGTGTGTTGCAGTGTCAGTGTGTGGGTAGTGTGTGTGTTGCAGTGTGCAGTGTGTGGGTAGTGTGTGTGTTGCAGTGTCAGTGTGTTGCAGTGTCAGTGTTGCAGTGTGTGTTGCAGTGTCAGTGTGTGGGTAGTGTGTGTGTTGCAGTGTCAGTGTTGCAGTGTGTGTGTTGCAGTGTCAGTGTGTGTCAGTGTAGCATGTGTGTGTGTTGCAGTGTCAGTGTGTGGGTAGTGTGTGTGTTGCAGTGTGTATGTTGCAGTGTGTGTGTTGCAGTGTCAGTGTGTGGGTAGTGTGTGTGTTGCAGTGTCAGTGTGTGTGTGTGGGCAGTGTGTGTGTTGCAGTGTCAGTGTGTTGGGTAGTGTGTGTGTTGCAGTGTCAGTGTTGGGTAGTGTGTGTGTTAGTGTGTGTTGTTGTGTCAGTGTCAGTGTGTGGGTAGTGTGTGTGTTGCAGTGTCAGTGTTGCAGTGTCAGTGTAGTGTGTGTGTTGCAGTGTCAGTGTTGCAGTGTCAGTGTTGCAGTGTCAGTGTGTGTGTTGCAGTGGTGTAGTGTGTGTGTTGCAGTGTCAGTGTGTGGGTAGTGTGTGTGTTGCAGTGTCAGTGTGTGGGTAGTGTGTGTGTTGTTGCAGTGTCAGTGTGTGGGCAGTGTGTGTGTTGCAGTGTCAGTGTGTGGGTAGTGTGTGTGTTGCAGTGTCAGTGTGTGGGTAGTGTGTGTGTTGCAGTGTCAGTGTGTGGGTAGTGTGTGTGTTGCAGTGTCAGTGTGTGGGTAGTGTGTGTGTTGCAGTGTCAGTGTGTGGGTAGTGTTGCAGTGTGTGTTGCAGTGTCAGTGTCAGTGGGTAGTGTGTGTGTTGCAGTGTCAGTG
Organism: Oncorhynchus nerka; assembly: GCF_034236695.1. Taxonomy (NCBI): domain Eukaryota; kingdom Metazoa; phylum Chordata; class Actinopteri; order Salmoniformes; family Salmonidae; genus Oncorhynchus; species Oncorhynchus nerka. The sequence continues at coordinate 100,359,401 of NC_088417.1, read as the reverse complement.
TGTGGGTAGTGTGTGTGTGTGTTGCAGTGTCAGTGTGTGGGTAGTGTGTGTGTTGCAGTGTGTGTGTTGCAGTGTGTGTGTTGCAGTGTCAGTGTGTGGGTAGTGTGTGTGTTGCAGTGTCAGTGTGTGGGTAGTGTGTGTGTTGCAGTGCCAGTGTTGCAGTGTCAGTGTTGCAGTGTCAGTGTGTGGGTAGTGTGTGTGTTGCAGTGTCAGTGTGTGGGTGTTGCAGTGTCAGTGTGTGTCAGTGTGCAGTGTCAGTGTGTGGGTAGTGTGTGTGTTGCAGTGTCAGTGTGTGGGTAGTGTGTGTGTTGCAGTGTCAGTGTGTGGGTAGTGTGTGTGTTGCAGTGTGTTGCAGTTGCAGTGTCAGTGTGTGGGTAGTGTGTGTGTTGCAGTGTCAGTGTGTGTGTTGGGTAGTGTGTGTGTGTGTTGCAGTGTCAGTGTGTGGGTAGTGTGTGTGTTGCAGTGTCAGTGTTGCAGTGTGTGTGTTGCAGTGTCAGTGTGTGGGTAGTGTGTGTGTTGCAGTGTCAGTGTGTGGGTAGTGTGTGTGTTGCAGTGTCAGTGTGTGGGTAGTGTGTGTGTTGCAGTGTCAGTGTGTGGGTAGTGTGTGTGTTGCAGTGTCAGTGTGTGGGTAGTGTGTGTGTTGCAGTGTCAGTGTGTGGGTGTGTGTGGTAGTGTGTGTGTTGCAGTGTCAGTGTGGGTAGTGTGTGTGTTGCAGTGTCAGTGTGTGTTGGTGTCAGTGTGTGTGTGTGTTGCAGTGTCAGTGTGTGGGTAGTGTGTGTGTTGCAGTGTGTGTGTTGCAGTGTGTGTGTTGCAGTGTCAGTGTGTGGGTAGTGTGTGTGTTGCAGTGTCAGTGTGTGGGCAGTGTGTGTGTTGCAGTGTCAGTGTGTGGGTAGTGTGTGTGTTGCAGTGTCAGTGTGTGGGTAGTGTGTGTGTGTTACAGTGTCAGTGTGTGGGTAGTGTGTGTGTTGCAGTGTCAGTGTGTGGGTAGTGTGTGTGTTGCAGTGCCAGTGTTGCAGTGTCAGTGTTGCAGTGTCAGTGTGTGGGTAGTGTGTGTGTTGCAGTGTCAGTGTGTGGGTAGTGTGTGTGTTGCAGTGTCAGTGTGTGGGTAGTGTGTGTGTTGCAGTGTCAGTGTGTGGGTAGTGTGTGTGTTGCAGTGTCAGTGTGTGGGTAGTGTGTGTGTTGCAGTGTCAGTGTGTGGGTAGTGTGTGTGTTGCAGTGTGTGTGTTGCAGTGCCAGTGTTGCAGTGTCAGTGTTGCCGTGTGTGTTGCAGTGTCAGTGTGTGGGTAGTGTGTGTGTAGCAGTGTAGTATATGGTCCTTTGGGAACCAGTGCAATAAAAGGGGGGCCATAGAATTAAAAAGTTATGATATTATTCATGTCATGGAAACAATAGAACACTATGAGAAATCTGGGAAACCAGGCCTGGTTTTCATAGCTGCTTTTTTAAAAGGCCTTTTGATGTACAGTCCTGTAATTTACAATGCATTCGGAAAGTATTCAGACACCTTGACTTTACAGCATTATTCTAAAATGGATGAAATGTTTTAAAAAATCCTCATCAATCTACACACAATACCCCATAATAACAAAGCGAAACAGGTTTTTAGACATTTTTGCAAATATGTATATTTAAAAAAAGCTACAGAAATACATTATTTACATTTTGTACCAGTCAAAAGTTTGGACAATCTAATTCAAGTGTTTTTCTTTATTTTGACTATTTTCTACATTGTAGAATAATAGTGAAGACATTAAAACTATGTAATAACACCTATGGAATCATGTAGTAACCCCCCCAACAATTCAAATATCGAAATATATATTATATTTGAGATCCTTCAAAATACATTTTATATATGTGCTGAGCATTTGTTGGCTGCTTTTATTTCACTCTGCAGTCCAAGTCATCTCAAACCATCTCAATTGGGTTGAGGTCGGGTGATTGTGGAGGCCAGGTCATCTGATGCAGCACTCAACACTCTCCTTCTTGGTCAAATAGCCCTTACCTAGCCTGAAAAACAAATGATAGTTCCACTAAGCGCAAACCAGATGGGATGGCGTATCACTGCAGAATGCTTGGGTAGTCATGCTGGTTAAGTGTGCATTGAATTCTAAATTAATCACAGACAGTGTCACCAGCAAAGCACCCCCACACAACACACCGTCTCTTCCATGCTTCACGGTTGGAACTACACATGCAGAGATCATCCAAGGACAGACCATGGACAGATTTCCACCGGTCTAATGTTCATTGCTAGTATTTCTTGGCCCAAGCCAGTCTCTTCTTATTATTGGTGTCCTTTAGTAGTGGTTTCTTTGCAGCAATTTCAACCATGAAGGACTGATTCTCTTCTGAACATTTGATGTTGAGATGTTTCTGTTACTTGAACTCTGTGAAGCATTTATTTGGGCTGCAATCTGAGGTGCAGTTAACTCTAATGAACTGATCCTCTGCAGCAGAAGTAACTCTGGGTCTTCCTTTCCTGTGGCAGTCCTCATGAGAGCCAATTTCATCATAGCGTTTGATGGTTTTTGCGACTGCACTTGAAGAAACGTTTAAAGTTCTTGAAATGTTACGGATTGACTGACCTTCATGTCTTAAAGTAATGTTGGACTGTTTCTTTTTGCTTATTTGAGCTGTTCTTACCATAATATGGACTTAGTCTATTACCAAATATGGCTATCTCAGCGAATCATGTCTAGCCCACTCATTATCTCAGCCAATCATGTCTAGCCCACTCATTATCTCAGCCAATCATGGCTAGCGGGAAGGTTGCTGACTTATTTTATTTATATAGCCCTTCGTACATCTCAAAGTGCTGTACAGAAACCCAGCCTAAAACCCCAAACAGCAAGCAATGCAGGTGTAGAAGCACGGTGGCTAGGAACAACTCCCTAGAAAGGCCAAAACCTAGGAAGAAACCTAGAGAGGAACCAGGCTATGTGGGGTGGCCAGTCCTCTTCTGGCTGTGCCGGGTGGAGATTATAACAGAACATGGCCAAGATGTTCAAATGTTCATAAATGACCAGCATGGTCGAAATAATAATAAGGCAGAACAGTTGAAACTGGAGCAGCAGCACGGTCAGGTGGACTGGGGACAGCAAGGAGTCATCATGCCAGGTAGTCCTGGGGCATGGTCCTAGGGCTCAGGTCTTCCGAGAGAGAGAAAGAAAGAGAGAAGGAGAGAATTAGAGAACGCACACTTAGATTCACACAGGACACCGAATAGGACAGGAGAAGTACTCCAGATATAACAAACTGACCCTAGCCCCCCGACACATAAACTCAGGCTCAGGTCAGTTGAAACTGGAGCAGCAGTCCCCTCTTTTTCCATGGATAATCCAACTAGGCTCCTAATTTAACAATTGTATTAGTATTTACAAATACAAGTTTGTTATATTTAAGGCACATAAAAGTTCACATGTTCCAGAAGGCATTTCTGCCAAAAGAAAAACATTTTTTTTTTATGTTGAAATGGCGACCCTTTGAAGTAGTGCCTTTCAACATTCACCTAGTTTCCTGAAACAAGTCACATTTAATGTCTCACAGTTGACAGTGCATGTCACAGCAAAAACCAAGCCATGAGGTCGAAGGAATTGTCAGTAGAGCAGGATTGTGTCGAGGCACAGATCTGGAGAAGGGTGCCAAAAACATTTCAAAACACAGCAACACAGTGGCCTCCATTATTCTTAAATGGAAGAAGTTTGGAACCACTAAGAATCTTCCTAGACCTGGCCACTCGGCCAAACTGACCAATCGGGGGAGAAGGGCCTTGGTCGCGGAGGTGACCAAGAAGCCGATTGTCAATCTGATAGTGTTCCAGAGTTTTTCTGTGGAGATGGGAGAACCTTTGAAAAGGATAACCATCTTTGTAGCACTCCACCAATCAGGCCATTATGGTAGAGTGGCCAGATGGAAGCCATTCCTCAGTAAAAGGCACATGACAGCCCGCATGGAGTTTGCCAAAAGGCACCTGAAGGACTCTCAGAACATGAGAAATAAGATTATCTGGTCTGATGAAAACCAAGATTGAACTCTTTGGTCTAAATGCCAAGTATCACATCTGGAGGAAACCTGATACCGTCCCTACGGTGAATCATGGTGGTGTCAGCATCATGCTGTGGGGATGTTTTTCAGCGGCAGGGCGTTGGGAGACTAGTCAGGATCGAGGGAAAGCTGAACGAAGCAAAGTACAGAGAGAGATCCTTGATGAAAACCTGCTCCAGAGCGCTCAGGACCTCAGACTGGGGTGAAAGTTCACCTTCCAACAGGACAACGACCCTAAGCACACAGCCAAGACAACACAGGAGTAACTTCGGGACAAGTCTCTGAATGTCCTTGTGTACCCCAGCCAGAACCCGGACTTGAACCCAATCAAAAATCTCTGGAGATTTCTGAAAATAGCTGTGCAGCGACGCTCCCCATCCAACCTGACAGAGCTTGAGGGGATCTGCAGAGAGGAATGGGAGAAACTCCCCAAATACAGGTGTGCCAAGCTTGTAGCGTCATAACCAAAAAGACTCAAGGCTGTAATCACTGCCAAAGGTGCTTCAACAAATTACTGCGTAAAAAGCCTGAATACTTATGTAAATGTGATATTTCATTTATATATTTTTATGCAAAAATGCAACCTTTTGTTTTGTCATTAATTTTGTGCCGGCCGGTTGTGATTCAGCCCAGGATTGAACCAGGTTTAGTGACACCTCTTGCACTGAAATGCCTTAAACCGCTGCGCCACTTGGGGTTGATGAGGTAAAATAATATTTCATCCATTTTTAGAATACAGCTGTAACGTAACAAAATGTGGGAAAAAAAAGTCAAGGGGTGTGAATACTTTCCGAAAATCGATGTAAAACTTAAAACGTGTCCAAAAACCATGACTCTGGAGTTGTTCAAAGCTTTTTGATTTGATTTGATTATTTTTGACATGTGACACGTGTTAAGACACGTGTCTGAAAAGCACATGTATGACACTTAAACTGCATCCCCACATGTTCATACATGTCTTTTTTGCACTCCATTTTTTTCACCCCCCCCAAAAAAAATTGTAAGGGCACACACACTTAAACTGCATCCCCACGTGTCAGATAGTAACAACATGTTAGTGATTGGCTGAGCGGCTCCCTATTTTCTGCTTGACTGCAGATAGCAGGGGGAATGGAAGGGGAGAGAGATGGATAAAGATACAGAGAGAGAGGGAAATAAAGAGAAAGCTGGAGATAAAGAGAGAACCCTGAATAAAGCAATACGCAATCATGAGGCTTCAAAGCCAAAAGGTACTGAACAATATTAGGAAACGCTACAGATGGAAGGAAGTGTAAGTGTAGAAATATACCAGAAAACAATTAGGTGACAAAAAATGCAATCCCCTTTAGACAACTTCCTGGACAAAACATTAAACCACTTCTCCACTATTTTCTAACAAAGGACAAACAGCAAAACATACATGATCAATTACAAATGTTAGAATCGGCTGTTAAAGACGACCAGAACCCACTGGATTACATTGATTTAACTACAGAACAAAATACAAAACCCTCCAACCCAAAAAGGCCTGTGGTGTTGACAGTATCCTATGAAATTATAAAATATACAGATCACACATTCCAGTTGGCTATACTAAAACTCTGAGAGTCCTTTAGGAGCCTTTTGGCAAACTCCAAGAGGGCTGTCATGTGCCTTTTACTGAGGAGTGGCTTCCTTCTGGCCACTCTACCATAAAGGCCTGATTGGTGGAGTGGTGCAGAGATGGTTGTCCTTCTGGAAGGTTCATCTCCACATAGAAAATTGACCTCTGTCACCTCCCTGACCAATTCCCTTCTTCCCCAGTTGCTCAGTTTTTTCGGGCGGCCAGCTCTAGGAAGAGTCTGCATGTTTCCAAACTTCTTCCATTTAAGAATGATGGAGGCCACTGTCTTGTTGGGAACCTTCAATGCTGCAGACATTTTTGGGTATTCTTCTCCAGATCTGTGCCTCGACTCAATTCTGTCTTGAATCTCTACTGACAATTCATTCGACCTCATGGCTTGGTTTTTGCTCTGGTATGCACTGTCAACTGTGGGACCTTATAAAGACAGATGTGTGCCTTTCCAAATCATGTCCAATCAATTTAATTTACTACAGATGGACTCCAATTCTCACGCCCTGACCTTAGTATTCTTTGTTTTCTTTCTTGTTTTGGTTATAGGTCAGGGTATGATATGGGTGATGTATGTGTTTTTCACTGTCTAGGGGTTTTGTAGGTTTATGGGGCTGTTTACCATCTAGGTGTTTATGTATGTCTATGGTTGCCTAGATTGGTTCTCAATTAGAGGCAGCTGTTTATCGTTGTCTCTGATTGGGAACCATATTTAGGCAGCCATCTACTTTGGGTATTTGGTGGGTTATTGTCTATGCCTAGTTGCCTGGATAGCTTCACGTTCAGTTTGTTGTTTTTTGTAGTTCGTTTAGTGTCCGTCTTCATTAAATATATAACATGTAACATAAATCACGCTGCGCCTTGGTCTCCTCTGTACAACGAACGTGACACCAATCAAGTTATAGAAACATCTGAAGAATGATCAATGGAAACAGGATGCACCTGAGCTCAATTTAGTCTCACAGCAAAGGGTCTGAATACTTATGTAAATACGGTATTTCACTTTTTTATTTTTTATACATTTGCAAAAAAATAAACAGCACATTTTCTAAACCTTTTTTTGCTTTGTCATTATGGGGTATGTTGTGTAGATTTATGAAGAAAAATGTTAGTTTACTCAATTTTATAATAAGGCTGTAAGGTAAAAAAAAAACTGTGGAATAAGTCAAGGGGTTTGAAAACTTTCCGCCTGAACTGACTGTTCTTGGTAGTTAAAATGTTCATGGTGTAACTGCTAAAACATTAATGTACTTCTGTCCAAAAAGCAAGTTCAAATCCCCAAAGCATGTATTTCCACTTCACATCAAGTTGTCCCTGAGACCTGCTATTTTTACATTTAGTGTTGTCAGATAATCAGACAATTATTGACTTGATTCTGGGCAACTTTTTTTTGTTGTTTCAAATTTGCAGAAATATATTCTTATCGTTAAATCTCTGGCCAAATCTGGTGGTGTAGCAGGAAATTCAGGTCATTAGCAACCAAGAGGCTTTGAGTAAAAATCCCACGTGAGTTATAGTCTCAAGTTATGGTCTTTAACACCATAATTCAGCTTTTAAAAACCCATTAACTTTCTCTTCAACCAGTAGCCTGTACAATTACAGCAACTTTTCTTTTTAACAGTGTAGCATTACAGTATTATTATACATTATAGTATTATTATACATTATAGTATTATTATACATTATAGTATTATTATACATTATAGTATTATTATACATTATAGTGTTATTATACATTATAGTGTTATTATACATTATACATTATAGTATTATTATACATTATAGTATTATTATACATTATAGTATTATTATACATTATAGTATTATTATACATTATAGTGTTATTATACATTATACATTATAGTATTATTATACATTATAGTGTTATTATACATTATAGTGTTATTATACATTATAGTGTTATTATACATTATAGTGTTATTATACATTATACATTATAGTATTATTATACATTATAGTATTATTATACATTATAGTATTATTATACATTATAGTATTATTATACATTATAGTATTATTATACATTACAGTATTATTATACATTATAGTATTATTATACATTATAGTATAAAAATATGTCGGAGAGGGAAAAAACACCATAACAAGACTGTTACACACATCACTCTCACGAAACCCCTGACCCTACAATAACCTTTTTTTATTTTGTGTGTATGGATCACGAAGGCTGGTCACCAGCGAAGACAAAAACAAAGGCCTATGCTGGTGGTGTTTGCTGTTTTGTTTTTTCCTTCAGCAGGGTTATCTTCAGGTCTTATATTCAGACACGCTGTCATCTCGTTTGATACGTTTTCTAAAGCGGCACAGATGCGCTTTATTTTAAAGTGGATGTTTGTGTTTGTGCTCTTCAAAAATGAAGTGATTTTCATGTCAATATAGTTAGATGAAGTGATTTTTGTGTCAATATAGTTAGATTAAGGGATTTTCATGTCAATATAGTTAGATGAGGGAATTCCATCAGTTCTCTGTGAAATACCTATTTGATTTATCAATCTACTGATTAAGTATATGTATATACTATATATATATATATATATATATATATATATATATATATATATATATATATATCGCTGAGTGAAAATACCTCCCTGCTTTCCCCAATAACCTTCTTCCATAGAAATACGAAAGAAAGCCATCAGGCAGCTGAAAAGAGAGATTGGCTTCCCAAAATGGCACCCCCATTGCCTTTTATAACGAACTACTTTTGAACAGAGCCCCTATGAGTATGAGCACTATGGGTAGTGCACTTTATAGGACATAGGGGTGCCATTTGGGACAGAGCTTTCCAGATGAACCGTTTGTCTTGAGGTATTACGTGTAAATGCCTTTCTGTTCAGGAAAGTGTTTATTCTCTGAGTCTTTCTGGACACTAAGAGCGTTGCACACATGGATTATTTGCCTTTTTTCCCCATTTCTTTTCAAGCTCTGTCAAGTTGATTGTTGATCATTTGCTACATCTTCAAGTCACTGTAACTAGGCCACTCAGGAACATTCAATGTCGTCTTGGTGAGCAACTGCAGTGTAGATGTGGCCTTCTGTTTGAGGTTATTGTCCTGCTGAAAGGTGAATTCGTTCCTCTAGGATTTTGCCTGTAGTCATAGCTGTATTCTGTTTCCTTTTATCCTAAATAACTCCCTAGTCCTTGCCAATGACAAGCATAGCCATAACATGATGCAGCCACCACCATGCTTGAAAATATGAAGAGTGGTACTCAGTGATGTGTTGGATTTGCCCCAAACATAACACTTTCTATTCAGGACAAAAAATATAATTTCTTTGCCACATTTTTTGTAGTATTAATTAAGTGCCTTGTTGCAAACAGGATACATGTTTTGGAATATTTTTATTCTGTACTGGCTTCCTTTTCACACTGTCAATTAGGTTAGTGTTGTGGAGTAACTACAATGTTGTTGATCCATCCTCAGTTTTCTCCTATCACAGCCATTCAACTCTGTAATCACTTTAATGTCACCATTGGCCTCATGGTGAAAACCCTGAGCGGTTTCCTTCTTCTCCGGCAACTGAGTTAGGAAGGACGCCTGTATCTTTGTAGTGACTGGGTGTACTGATACACCATCCAAAGTCAAATTAATAACTTTACCATGCTCAAAGGGATATTCAATGTCTCCGTTTTAAAAATTGTACACATCTACCAATTGGTACCCATTTTTGCAAGGCCTTGAAAAACCTCCCTGGTCTTTGTGGTTGAACCTGTGCTTGAAATTCACTGCTCAATTGAGGGGCCTTACAGATAATTGTATATGTGTGGGGTACAGAGATGAGTTAGCCATAAAAAAACAATGTTAACCACTATTATTGAACACAGAATGAGTCTTATTATGTGAGTTGTTTAGCACATTTTTACATTTTTAATTTCTTTAGGTGTCAAAAAAAAGGGGTTAAATCTTTATTGACTCAAATTATTTCAGATTTAAATTTCATAAATGTCTACGAACTAAATTCCAACTAGGACGTTATGGGTTTTAACCCAGTGACACAAAATATATTTTGATTAACTATTTTTTTTTATATATCATATTTCTTCTATTTACATATTTTTTTTTTTACCCCTTTTTCTCCCCAATTGGTAGTTACAGTCTTGTCCCATCGCTGCAACTCCCGTACGGACTCGGGAGTGGTGAATGTTGAGAGCCAGTGAAACATGACCCAGTCATGCCACACTGTACAAACCAACGGCACCAATGTGTCGGAGGAAACACTAGCGCCAGGCCTGCCACTGGAGTCGCTAGAGCACGATGGGACAAGGACATCCCGGCCGGCCAAACCATCCCCTAACCCAGACGACGCTGGGACAATTGTGTGCTGGTCGCGGCCGGATGAGACAGAGCCTGGACTCTAACCCAGGATCTCTAGTGGCACAGCTAGCACTGTGATGCAGAGCCTTAGACCTCTGAGACAGAGCCTGGACTCTAACCCAGGATCTCTAGTGGCACAGCTAGTACTGTGTCTTAGACCTCTGAGACAGAGCCTGGACTCTAACCCAGGATCTCTAGTGGCACAGCTAGTACTGTGTCTTAGACCTCTGAGCCAGAGCCTGGACTCTAACCCAGGATCTCTAGTGGCACAGCTAGCACTGTGATGCAGAGCCTTAGACCTCTGAGACAGAGCCTGGACTCTAACCCAGGATCTCTAGTGGCACAGCTAGTACTGTGTCTTAGACCTCTGAGCCACTCGGGAGGCCCAACATTAAATTCATGAGGTAACACAGAAAAATGTGTGAAAAATAAAAGGGTTTGTATCGTTATGAAGCCACTATAGATTATAAAAGGGTTTGTATCGTTATGAAGCCACTATAGATTATAAAAGGGGTTGTATCGTTATGAAGCCACTATAGATTATAAAAGGGGTTGTATCGTTATGAAGCCACTATAGGGGCCACTTAGATTATCGTTATGAAGCCACTATAGATTATAAAAGGCTTTGTATCGTTATGAAGCCACTATAGATTATAAAAGGGGTTGTATCGTTATGAAGCCACTATAGATTATAAAAGGCTTTGTATCGTTATGAAGCCACTATAGATTATAAAAGGCTTTGTATCGTTATGAAGCCACTATAGATTATAAAAGGCTTTGTATCGTTATGAAGCCACTATAGATTATGATCTACAGATTACTGTCAAGGACAATTGAAAATATGGTTTTCCTCAGTTATATTAATTAAATTGAACACATTTGTTTTTGTATTTTTCTTTCTAAAATGAAGACAAGATGGCCTTTATGTTATAATACAGAAGAAACGTGTGTATTGGAGCTCAAGACATGAACATTATATGGCTAAATAAGCAGAGAGAGGAGGAAATATAATGAATGTAGCCTAGACTGTACTGTTCAGCACACACACAACCTACAACATACTTCACGGTGGTGCTCAGTTCAACACCCAATTCATGCAGTTGTCTTGTCCAGATTGATCTACCCTCCTCTTCTCCTTCTCATCCCCCCTCTCTCCCTGCCCTGCACTTCTCTCTCTTTCTTCTCTCTGCTCTCTTCTCTCTGCTCTCTCTCTCTCTCTCTCTCTCTGCTCGCTCTCTCTCTCTCTCTCTCTCTCTCTCTCTCTCTTCTCTCTCTCTCTCTCTCTCCTCTCTGCTCTCTCTCTTTCTTTCTTTCTTTCTTTCTTTCTTTCTTTCTTTCTTTCTTTCTTTCTTTCTCTCTCTCTGCCTCTCTCTCTCTCTCTCTCTTCTCTCTCTCTCTCTCTCTTCTCTCTCTCTCTCTCTCTCTCTCTCTCTCTCTCTCTCTCTCTTTCTCTCTCTGTCTCACACACACACACCCTCACCTTCCATTAAAAACATATTCTTCCTGGAGCTTGGTTATAGACTATGACAAACTCCACAGAGCTGTATTGTCTAGCAGCCCTCCAGCCATAGTGGTAGTGGGGGGTCGTGACAAGAGGAAATGATTCCCTCTGTCTTCCACTGTATCCATGTAATGTTTCTGAGATGTCCTCTTGTATTAATCGAGAGGAGGTGGAGGGTCATTTTTATCAAGCTGACACACACGCCGTTGTATAGCAGGTTCACTAATTCATTGTATCTATGATAGAAGGCCTTCCCAACGACCCCTTCATCATCCACCGAAAACCAAGTATAATGGACCCTATTCCCTATATATAGTGCACTACTTTAGACCAGGAATAGGGTGGCCTTTGGGACACAAGTCATGTAAAGTGGTTGAATCAATCAAAATTGCTGAGGGAATAGGTAGTGCTACGCCCGGGGGCGCAACTTTGGTTTTACAAGTGGGGGGGGGTCATATGATTTATTTGTTTCTTTATATATAAACTCAGCAAAAAAAAGAAAGTTGTTTCACTGTCAACTGCGTTTATTTTCAGCAAACGTAACGTGTGTAAATATTTATATAAACGTTCAGATTCAACAACAAGTTCCACAGACATGTGACTAACAGAAATGGAATAATGTATCCCTGAACAAACGGGGGGTCAAAATCAAAAGTAACAGTCAGTATCTGGTGTGGCCACCAGCTGCATTAAGTACTGCAGTGCATCTCCTCCTCATGGACTGCACCAGATTTGCCAGTTCTTGCTGTGAGATGTTACCCCACTCTTCCACCAAGGCACCTGCTAGTTCCCGGACATTTCTGGGGGGGAATGGCAGGAACTAATGGGGATCCATAATAAACCCCAGGAAGAGTAGCTGCTGCCTTGACTGGAACTAATGGGGATCCATAATAAACCCCAGGAAGAGTAGCTGCTGCCTTGACTGGAACTAATGGGGATCCATAATAAACCCCAGGAAGAGTAGCTACTGCCTTGACTGGAACTAATGGGGATCCATAATAAACCCCAGGAAGAGTAGCTGCTGCCTTGGCTGGAACTAATGGGGATCCATAATAAACCCCAGGAAGAGTAGCTACTGCCTTGACTGGAACTAATGGGGATCCATAATAAACCCCAGGAAGAGTAGATGCTGCCTTGGCTGGAACTAATGGGGATCCATAAGAAACCCCAGGAAGAGTAGCTGCTGCCTTGGCAGGAACTAATGGGGATCCATAATAAACCCCAGGAAGAGTAGCTACTGCCTTGACTGGAACGAATGGGGATCCATAATAAACCCCAGGAAGAGTAGCTGCTGCCTTGACTGGAACTAATGGGGATCCATAATAAACCCCAGGAAGAGTAGCTGCTGCCTTGACTGGAACTAATGGGGATCCATAAGAAACCCCAGGAAGAGTAGCTACTGCCTTGACTGGAACGAATGGGGATCCATAATAAACCCCAGGAAGAGTAGCTACTGCCTTGACTGGAACTAATGGGGATCCATAATAAACCCCAGGAAGAGTAGCTACTGCCTTGACTGGAACTAATGGGGATCCATAATAAACCCCAGGAAGAGTAGCTGCTGCCTTGACTGGAACGAATGGGGATCCATAATAAACCCCAGGAAGAGTAGCTACTGCCTGAACTAATGGGGATCCATAATAAACCCCAGGAAGAGTAGCTGCTGCCTTGGCTGGAACTAATGGGGATCCATAATAAACCCCAGGAAGAGTAGCTGCTGCCTGGGCAGGAACGAATGGGGATCCATAATAAACCCCAGGAAGAGTAGCTACTGCCTGAACTAATGGGGATCCATAATAAACCCCAGGAAGAGTAGCTGCTGCCTTGACTGGAACTAATGGGGATCCATAATAAACCCCAGGAAGAGTAGCTGCTGCCTTGGCAGGAACTAATGGGGATCCATAATAAACCCCAGGAAGAGTAGCTACTGCCTTGACTGGAACTAATGGGGATCCATAATAAACCCCAGGAAGAGTAGCTACTGCCTTGACAGGAACTAATGGGGATCCATAATAAACCCCAGGAAGAGTAGCTACTGCCTTGGCAGGAACTAATGGGGATCCATAATAAACCCCAGGAAGAGTAGCTACTGCCTGGGCTGGAACGAATGGGGATCCATAATAAATACAAAATACAAACAAAAAAATGCAGGGTTGCTGCTGATTTTAATATTATATAACTTGTAATCAAAGACTAAAAAATAAAAAAAAGACTTATACACATTTTTAAGAGCACAGATATGCACTAGTTTAAAATGAACAATGGGTGGCTGTACGGTACCAAATTCACTTGAACGGTATTTGTTATTAGAGTGTTTATTTCTTGCCCGTGAAATGAGCCATGAAAATGATTGAAAACAAGGCCGAAGTTGGCATTTGGCCTGGCAGCAAAGTGGGCACACACACAATGCACGCAGGAACACACACACACACACGCACGCATGCGCGCGCACGCACGCACGCACGCACGCACGCACGCACGCACGCACACACACACACACACACACACACACACACACACACACACACAGGAACACACACACACGCGCACCAGGAGACCAAAAAGTGTCCATATTGCAATTGCAGCAGGCTGTATAAACTGTCCAACCCTCTCCAGCATCAACAGGCTGTATAAACTGTCCAACCCTCTCCAGCATCAACAGGCTGTATAAACTGTCCAACCCTCTCCAGCATCAACAGGCTGTATACACTGTCCAACCCTCTCCAGCATCAACAGGCTGTATACACTGTCAGGCTGTATACACTGTCCAACCCTCTCCAGCATCAACAGGTTGTATAAACTGTCCAACCCTCTCCAGCATCAACAGGCTGTATAAACTGTCCAACCCTCTCCAGCATCAACAGGCTGTATAAACTGTCCAACCCTCTCCAGCATCAACAGGCTGTATAAACTGTCCAACCCTCTCCAGCATCAACAGGCTGTATACACTGTCCAACCCTCTCCAGCATCAACAGGCTGTCCAATCCAGCATCAACACACTGTCCAACCCTCTCCAGCATCAACAGGCTGTATACACTGTCCAACCCTCTCCAGCATCAACAGGCTGTATACACTGTCCAACCCTCTCCAGCATCAACAGGCTGTATAAACTGTCCAACCCTCTCCAGCATCAACAGGCTGTATAAACTGTCCAACCCTCTCCAGCATCAACAGGCTGTATAAACTGTCCAAGCAGGCTGTATAAACCCTCTTCCAGCATCAACAGGCTGTATAAACTGTCCAACCCTCTCCAGCATCAACAGGCTGTATAAACTGTCCAACCCTCTCCAGCATCAACAGGCTGTATACACTGTCCAACCCTCTCCAGCATCAACAGGCTGTATAAACTGTCCAACCCTCTCCAGCATCAACAGGCTGTATAAACTGTCCAACCCTCTCCAGCATCAACAGGCTGTATAAACTGTCCAACCTCTCCAGCATCAACTGTCCAACCCTCTCCAGCATCAACAGGTTGTATAAACTGTCCAACCCTCTCCAGCATCAACAGGCTGTTAAACTGTCCAACCCCTCCAGCATCAACAGCATCAGCATCAACAGGCTGTATAAACTGTCCAACCCTCTCCAGCATCAACAGGCTGTATAAACTGTCCAACCCTCTCCAGCATCAACAGGCTGTATAAACTGTCCAACCCTCTCCAGCATCAACAGGCTGTATAAACTGTCCAACCCTCTCCAGCATCAACAGGCTGTATAAACTGTCCAACCCTCTCCAGCATCAACAGGCTGTATAAACTGTCCAACCCTCTCCAGCATCAACAGGCTGTATCCAGCATCAACTGTCCAACCCTCTCCAGCATCAACAGGCTGTATAAACTGTCCAACCCTCTCCAGCATCAACAGGTATAAACTGTCCAACCCTCTCCAGCATCAACAGGCTGTTAAACTGACCAACCCTCTCCAGCATGAACAGGCTGTTAAACTGTCCAACCCTCTCCAGCATCAGCAGGCTGTATAAACTGACCAACCCTCTCCAGCATCAGCAGGCTGTATACACTGTCCAACCCTCTCCAGCATCAACAGGCTGTTAAACTGTCCAACCCTCTCCAGCATCAGCAGGCTGTATAAACTGACAAACCCTCTCCAGCATCAGCAGGCTGTATAAACTGTCCAACCCTCTCCAGCATCAGCAGGCTGTATAAACTGTCCAACCCTCTCCAGCATCAACAGGCTGTATAAACTGTCCAACCCTCTCCAGCATCATCTGGACTTTTCGTACAGGGAGGTAAAACACAGGGTGCTCCTGTTAGCATGTGTTTAATGTGAACCAGGCTGAGGCTCATTAGCCCTCACTAACCCAAAATACAGCTAATCAACGAGAGAGAGGCATGGTGGGGAGAGAGAGAGAGAGACTGGTCTGAAATAGCACTGGGACACGGATGAATGGAGATGGATGCCGGTCAATGGTACTGTCCACTTTGTTTGTTGTGTAGTGCCCTATATAGGAAACCATTTGGGATGGAGCCATTCTTCTTCTTGCTCAGTGGATGATGGAAGGGTCATCAGGAAAGCCATCTGTCTGTGTCTCTCCACAGATCAACCTATAAACATGTTCACTTACTACACACGTTCTTTCTACATGACCATACATTATAATATGTCAGACGGGGCTTGGGCTGGAGTGAGGAGGCTTGGGCTGGAGGGAAGAGGCTTGGGCTGGAGGGAAGAGGCTTGGGCTGGAGTGAGGAGGCTTGGGCTGGAGTGAGGAGGCTTGGGCTGGAGGGAAGAGGCTTGGGCTGGAGGGAAGAGACTTGGGCTGGAGTGAGGAGGCTTGGGCTGGAGGGAAGAGGCTTGGGCTGGAGTGAGGAGGCTTGGGCTGGAGGGAAGAGGCTTGGGCTGGAGGGAAGAGGCTTGGGCTGGAGGGAGGAGGCTTGGGCTGGAGGGAGGAGGCTTGGACTGGAGGGAAGAGGCTTGGGCTGGAGGGAAGAGGCTTGGGCTGGAGTGAGGAGGCTTGGGCTGGAGGGAAGAGGCTTGGGCTGGAGGGAAGAGGCTTGGGCTGGAGGGAGGAGGCTTGGGCTGGAGGGAGGAGGCTTGGACTGGAGGGAGGAGGCTTGGACTGGAGGGAAGAGGCTTGGGCTGGAGGGAAGAGGCTTGGGCTGGAGGGAGGAGGCTTGGGCTGGAGGGAGGAGGCTTGGACTGGAGGGAAGAGGCTTGGGCTGGAGGGAGGAGGCTTGGGCTGGAGGGAAGAGGCTTGGACTGGAGGGAAGAGGCTTGGGCTGGAGGGAAGAGGCTTGGGCTGGAGGGAGGAGGCTTGGGCTGGAGGGAGGAGGCTTGGGCTGGAGGGAGGAGGCTTGGGCTGGAGGGAAGAGGCTTGGGCTGGAGGGATGAGGCTTGGGCTGGAGGGAAGAGGCTTGGACTGGAGGGAACCGTAGGGGGTGGTGGGGGGGGTATATCAGACGGGGCTTGGCTGGAGGGAACGTGGGGGTGGTGGGGGTATATCAGACGGGGCTTGGGCTGGAGGGCAGAGGCTTGGGCTGGAGGGAAGAGGCTTGGGCTGGAGGGAAGAGGCTTGGGCTGGAGGGAGGAGGCTTGGGCTGGAGGGAGGAGGCTTGGGCTGGAGTGAGGAGGCTTGGACTGGAGGGAAGAGGCTTGGGCTGGAGGGAGGAGGCTTGGGCTGGAGTGAGGAGGCTTGGACTGGAGGGAACCGTAGGGGGTGGTGGGGGGTATATCAGACGGGGCTTGGCTGGAGGGAACGTGGGGGTGGTGGGGGTATATCAGACGGGGCTTGGTTGGAGGGAACCATAGGGGAGGTGGGGGGTATATCAGACGGGGCTTGGGATGGAGGGAACGTGGGGGTGGTGGGGGGTATATCAGACGGGGCTTGGCTGGAGGGAACGTGGGGGTGGTGGGGGGTATATCAGACGGGGCTTGGCTGGAGGGAAGAGGCTTGGGCTGGAGGGAACGTGGGGGTGGTGGGGGTTATATCAGACGGGGCTTGGCTGGAGGGAACATGGGGGTGGTAGGAGCTATATCAGACGGGGCTTGGCTGGAGGGAACGTGGGGGTGGTGGGGGGTATATCAGACGGGGCTTGGCTGGAAGGAACGTGGGGGTGGTGGGGGTATATCAGACGGGGCTTGGCTGGAGGGAACGTGGGGGTGGTGGGGGTATATCAGGTGGGGCTTGAGATGGAGGGAACGTGGGGGTGGTGGGGGGTATATCAGGTGGGGCTTGGGCTAGAGGGAACGTGGGGGTGGTGGGGGGTATATCAGGTGGGGCTTGGGCTAGAGGGAATGTGGGGGTGGTGGGGGGTATATCAGGTGGGGCTTGGGCTAGAGGGAACGTGGGGGTGGTGGGGGTATATCAGACGGGGCTTGGGCTGGAGGGAACCGTAGGGGGTGGCGGGGGTATATCAGGTTGTGCTTGGTTGGAGGGAACGTGGGGGTGGTGGGGGGTGCCGAGGTATTCCTCTAGTAATGATGTGTGTCTAATGAACCCTTTAACTGAACCAGAGACTGTTAAACTACCTGGAGCATGGAGAACAGAGGCAGATATTTACTGACTGTCTTCAATGGCACCCTAAGCCTTATATAGTGCACTACATTTAGCCAGGGCCCATAGGGCTCTGTTCAAAAGTAGTGCAATATATTGGGAATAGTGTGGGAATAGTGTGCCTTTCCAGATGCAGCCCCATGACCAGTAACTGACTATATTCTGTTTTGAGAGTAACATGTAAACTTAACAAGACATGGCACCTGTAAACTTAACAAGACATGGCACCTGTAGACTTAACAAGACATGGCACCTGTAAACTTAACAAGACATGGCACCTGTAGACTTAACAAGACATGGCACCTGTAAACTTAACAAGACATGGCACCTGTAGACTTAACAAGACATGGCACCTGTAGACTTAACAAGACATGGCACATGTAAACTTAACAAGACATGGCACCTGTAGACTTAACAAGACATGGCACCTGTAGACTTAACAAGACATGGCACCTGTAGACTTAACAAGACATGGCACCTGTAGACTTAACAAGACATGGCACCTGTAGACTTAACAAGACATGGCACCTGTAGACTTAACAAGACATGGCACATGTAAACTTAACAAGACATGGCACATGTAGACTTAACAAGACATGGCACATGTAAACTTAACAAGACATGGCACCTGTAGACTTAACAAGACATGGCACATGTAAACTTAACAAGACATGGCACATGTAGACTTAACAAGACAGCATTCATGTAGACTTAACAAGACAGGGTACATGTAGATTTCTCTCAACGTGTCTGTAAGTGCAGTGATTCATGCTCTATAAATACACTTCTTTCTGTACTTTAGTATCACCCTTTGCGCCCTTCGTTGCCGTACACGTTGTCTATCGGCTTTAACCAATGGCTTGAAAATCTTTGCAGATGGCAGGTCTGAAAAATGGACTTTCTCTCTCTGCGGCGCTTTAAACACCCGAAAAATGTAAAATGGATTAAGCCTTTGACAGCAACCCCCCCTCTACCCTCTTTGTCTCCGTCCCAAATGGTACTCTATTCTCTACATAGTGCTATATGGGTCATGGTCAAACGTATTGCCCTATGTATAATAGGGTGAGATTTAGGGCTCGGCCTTCCTTCCCCCTTCCCCACAGAGAAGGCTTGGCTAATGGGGCTACTCCCATAGAATGATGTGTGGGGTTTCAGTGCAGTGGAGCGGTCTAGCCGTGTATCCAAAATTAAATACTATCCCCCCACGTACATAGTTCACTATGGGCCCTGGTCTAAAGTAGTGCACTATATAAGGAATAGGGTTCCATAGGGCCCTGGTCTAAAGTAGTGCACTATATAGGGAATAGGGTTCTATAGGGATCTGGTCTAAAGTAGTGCACTATATAGGGTTCCATAGGGCTCTGGTCTAAAATAGTGCACTATATAGGGAATAGGGTTCCATAGGGCTCAGGTCTAAAGTAGTGCACTATATAGAGAATAGGGTTCCATAGGGCTCTGGTCTAAAGTAGTGCATTATATAGGGAATAGGGTGCCGTTTAGGATGCAAGTCTAGCACTCTGGCAGCTGTAGCAGAGTATTGACGTACTGTACAAGACAAAGCTTTTAAAGAATATCCACAGGATGACCCCCCCCTGACCTTAAATAATATCCACAGGATGACCCCCCTGACCTTAAATAATATCCACAGGATGACCCCCCTGACCTTAAATAATATCCACAGGATGACCCCCCTGACCCCTGACCTTAAAGAATTTCAGTACCAGGTGGCCTTCATTGAAAATAAGAATTTGTTCTTAACTGACTTGCCGAGTTAAATAAAGATACAATTAAATACATATTTAAAAAATCCACAGGATGACCCCCTGACCCTTGACCTTTATCTAGAAGGCGTTTGGACAGATACATCAGATTTATCCGAGCTTAATGAAAGGCAATATCTTCCCATAATAAGTAGATGTGTCTGTTGTCGGCCCGTTGAAAATCTCAACTTCATTCAACACATAGATCCTAAAAGAGTTGCCAAGTAGTTTTCAGAGATATTTTCTATGAAGACAGTGTCCACTGTTCTTAACAGGGTTAGTTTGGCCGTAACACTGATTCCCTGGTGACGATGTGTGTTAGGCTGTGAGGCTGGTGTGTGTGTGTATGACATTGCCCAGTGTGTGTGACATGGGCTGGTGTGTATAACCAGTGTGTGTGTGTGTGTGTGTGTGTGTGTGTGTGTGTGTGTGTGTGTGTGTGTGTGTGTGTTGTGTGACAGGACTATTTCTGCATCAGAGCATTATCAGAGGTGAGAAAAATATATGAGCTCCCTGCCTCTGTCCTACAGAGGGAAACTAACTAGCACAGCACAGCACACCATTTAGAAATATAACTTCTCGCCCAACGTCAACAAAACTAAGGAGCTGATCGTGGACTTCAGGAGACAGCAGAGGGAGCATCGACCAGGCTACAGTAGAGAAGGTGGAAAGCTTCAAGTTCCTCGGCGTACACTTCACTGACAATCTGAAATGGTTCCACCCCCCACAGACAGTGTGGTGAAGAAGGTGCAACATCACCTCATCAACCTCAGGAAGCTCAAGAAATGTGTCTTGGCCCCTAAGACCCTCACAAACTTTTACAGATGCACCATTGAGAGCATCCTGTCGGACTGTATCACACCGCCTGGTACTGTAACCGCAGGGTTCTCTAGAGGGTGGTGCGGTCTGCCCCGCGCATCACCCGGGGCAAACCACCTGCCCTCCAGTACACCTACAGCACCCGATGTCACAGGAAGGCCATAAAGATCATCAAGGACAACAACCACCCCGAACCACTGCCTGTTCACCCCGCTATCATCCAGAAGGCGAGGTCAGTACAGGTGCATCAAAGCTGGGAACCGAGAGACTGAACAACAGCTTCTATCTCAAGGCCATCAGACTGTTAAACAGCCATAACTATCCGGTTACCACCCAGTTACTCAACCCTGCACCTTAGAGGCTGCACCATCGAGTTACTCAACCCTGCACCTTAGAGGCTGCTGCCCTATATACATAGACATGGAATCGCTGGTCACTTTAATAATGGAACATTAGTCACGTTAATAATGTTTCCATACTGCAAAAAATATGTGTATGTGACCAAATAAAATGTGATTTGATTTGATAGACAATGGGTACTGTCATGGGCTGATTCGTAGTGAGTCTAACCGCAGTGTTCAGAGATCCCAGTGTTGATAGATTCCCGCTACCCATGTCTCCTCTACAGGGATAAAATATAAAATATGTTGGTTATGGTTAGGCCATGTTAGGACAATTTGTTAGGCCATTTATCCCTGACCGATACCATGTGTTGACACAGTAATGCATTGATGTCAAACAAACATGATGGCATGGCTCTCTGAACGTGTCCGATCTCCTCACTTGAACATCCATGACTTCAGATCCATCCATGTCACAAACATACAACGCTATAACCTCCGCCAAAAATGAAGATACTTACCTGTACACATTCTGTCTCTGTCTCTGTCTCTGTCTCTCTCTCTCTCTGTTTATGTCTCTCTCTCTCTCTCTGTCCTCTGTCTCTCTCTCTCTCTGTCTCTCTCTCTCTCTCTCTCTGCTCTCTCTCTCTCTGTCCTCTGTCTCTCTCTCTCTCTCTCTCTCTCTCTCTCTCTCTCTCTTCTCTCTCTCTCTCTGTCTCTCTCTCTCTGTCTCTCTCTCTCTGTCTGTCTGTCTGTCTGTCTGTCTCTGTCTCTCTCTCTCTCTCTGTCTCTCTCTCTCTGTCTCTCTCTCTCTCTCTCTGCTTCTGTATGACACTTCTACTGCACTGTAATGATCTATCTATAACTGAGAGTACTGATTCCCTTTTCTTGTCTGTGATCTTCTTTTCTTCACGGTCTTCTTTCCTTTTCTTATCATTCCATTGGTCATGCTCCTGTTTTTTTTATTAAATCCCTCCCACCTTCCTTCCTGCCCTTCTTCCTTCCTTCCTTCCTTCCTTCCTTCCTTCCTTCCTTCCTTCCTTCCTTCCTTCCTTCCTTCCTTCCTTCCTTCCTTCCTTCCTTCCTTCCTTCCTTCCTTCCTTCCTTCCTTCCTTCCTTCCTTCCTTCCTTCCTTACTTACTTACTTATTTCCTTCCTTCCTTCCTACCTCCCTCCCTACCTCCCTTCCTACCTCTCTCCCTCCCACCTTCCTTCCTTCCTACCTCCCTTCCTCCTTCTCTCTGACCTCCCTCCCTCCCTCCTTCCTAAATAACTAACATACCTACCTAAAACCAGTAGCCAGCCCAACACCAGCTCCTCAGGTCCCTAGCCCTGAGTCCCCAACTTCTCTGACTTACTCCTCTCCTCCCCCACCAGTTGTCCCCAGCTCAGGTGTCCTCCTCCCCTCTGCTCCCCGTGACGTGGCCCCTGTCCTAGTGTCCAGCCGTTTTGTCCGCCTCAGCTGGCGCCCCCCGCAGGAGACCAGAGGAACTGTCCAGACTTACGGCATCTACTACTCCCAGGACACAGTCAACAGGTACTGTTAAATACTACACAGTCAACAGGTACTGATAAATACTAAACAGTCAACAGGTACTGTTAAATACTACACAGTCAACAGGTACTAATAAATACTACACAGTCAACAGGTACTGATAAATACTATACAGTCAACAGGTACTGATAAATACTACACAGTCAACAGGTACTGATAAATACTACACAGTCAACAGGTACTGATAAATACTACACAGTCAACAGGTACTGTTAAATACTACTGGGTCAGCAGGTTAAATACTACACGGTCAACAGGTACTGATAAATACTACACGGTCAACAGGTACTGTTAAATACTACACAGTCAACAGGAACTGTTAAATACCAGACAGTCAACAGGTACTGTTAAATACTACACAGTCAACAGGTACTGTTAAATACTACACAGTCAACAGGTACTGTTAAATACTACTGGGTCAACAGGTACTGTTAAATACTACTGGGTCAACAGGTACTGTTAAATACTACACAGTCAACAGGTACTGTTAAATACTACTGGATCAGCAGGTTAAATACTACACGGTCAACAGGTACTGTTAAATACTACACAGTCAACAGGTACTGTTAAATACTACACAGTCAACAGGTACTGTTAAATACTACTGGGTCAGCAGGTTAAATACCAAACGGTCAACAGGTACTGTTAAATACTACACAGTCAACAGGTACTGTTAAATACTACTGGGTCAACAGGTACTGTTAAATACTACTGGGTCAGCAGGTACTGTTAAATACTACACAGTCAACAGGTACTGATAAATACTACACGGTCAACAGGTACTGTTAAATACTACACGGTCAACAGGTACTGTTAAATACTACACGGTCAACAGGTACTGATAAATACTACACTGTCAACAGGTACTGTTAAAAACTACACAGTCAACAGGTACTGTTAAATACTACTGGGTCAGCAGGTACTGTTAAATACTACACGGTCAACAGGTACTGTTAAATACTACACGGTCAACAGGTACTGTTAAATACTACTGGGTCAGCAGGTTAAATACTACACGGTCAACAGGTACTGTTAAATACTACACAGTCAACAGGTACTGTTAAATACTACACGGTCAACAGGTACTGATAAATACTACACAGTCAACAGGTACTGATAAATACTACATGGTCAACAGGTACTGTTAAATACTACTGGGTCAGCAGGTACTGTTAAATACTACTGGGTCAACAGGTTAAATACTACACGGTCAACAGGTACTGTTAAATACTACTGGGTCAACAGGTTAAATACTACACAGTCAACAGGTACTGTTAAATACTACTGGGTCAACAGGTTAAATACTACACGGTCAACAGGTACTGTTAAATACTACTGGGTCAACAGGTTAAATACTACACAGTCAGCAGGT